>NC_057862.1:175924061-175936561 GCF_019393635.1 Dromiciops gliroides
ATGGATGATGACCAGTTTGGAGATGATGACGCAAGTGGTCAAGTACAGAGTACATGACTAGGGATGTTCTGGAAGTACTCTAAAGTCTAGAATTCCACAAATGTCCCACTAGTAAAGGGAAAGTAAATGTATTTCTCCTTCCTAGACCTATTTTCCTGAGAGCTCTATTAATTAGTATTGCCCCAGGTTTTTGCATGATTCCCATTGTTACCACAAATGCCTTAGTGCCAAATGTGGCTGAGCAACAAATTCCATTTTCCACCTGCTTTTCAGGGGGCAGGGAGAGATGTGCCAGCTTGAACTGTAATTCAATAAAAGATAGCAGTTACAGAATATCCAGAGAAAACCCAAAAGGTTACTTACTGAGTCAGAGAAAGGAAAGAGCTCAGAGAAATAAGATCTAGACTTTCTCTAGGTCTTTTTTCTGTGCAATTCAAAAATCCTGACATTTGTTTCACACGGTTTCAATCCATGCCTTGGAGGACAAATACAAGGCCTATTGTCCCAATCGACCAATGAGAAGGGACAGAAAAGATATGGTACTTGCCCAATGACACATGAGCAGATCAGGGATGACACTGATAAACCTAGATCTCCAAAATCTCCACCCAGTAAACCTTCCCAGACCATGCTATAAAGAGTCAATAAGCTGGGGGCAGCTAGATGGTGCAATGGATAGAGCACCGGCCCTGGATTCAGAAGATCCTGAGTTCAAATCCGGCCTCAGACACTTGACACTTACTAGCTGTGTGACCCTGGGCAAGTCACTTAACCCTCATTGACCCACTCAAAAAAAAAAAAGATTCAATAGACTAGGGGAAGAGGAGGGGGGTGTGGAAACAGAAAAATCAGAGGGAGGGAAAGAGCTTGAGATTCTTCCAATCCAGCCAGAAGTTTTGGGGCGGGGGGGGGGGCCTACAGAAGACAGGGATCCTCTATCTAGAAAAAGGAGATACCTCCATTATACTCTAGGCCTAGGGTTTTTAACTTGGGGTCCATAGACTCCCAAAGGGCCCATGAACAGATTTCCAAGATAAGGAGACTTGTGAATTTGGGTTTTTTAAAAAATTTTTATATCAATATTTTAACTTTTCTTCTATAATCCTATTTTATATTATGCATTTAAAAACATTATTCCAGGGGGCAGCTAGGTGGCACAGTGGATAAAGCACCAGCCCTGAATTCAGGAGTACCTGAGTTCAAATCTGACCTCAGACATTTGACACTTACTTGCTGTGTGACCTTGGGCAAGTCACTTAATCCTCCTTGCCCCACAAAAAAATAAAGAGCCAGGGATCTCAAATCAGAGGGACTGGGTTCTAAAAATATTATTCCAAGAAGTGGTCCATAGGCTTTACCAAACTGCCAAAGGGGTCAACGATACAAAAGAGTTTAAGAATTTCTGCTCCAAATAAGTTTATTAATCCCCCATATTTTCTATTCAAAATTTCTCTCCAAAATTTTCATTTAAAAATAGTGATTCTCATATATAACTTATATTGAATTGCTTGCATTCTTTTTTTTTTTTTTTTGGTGAGGCAGTTGGGGTTAACTGACTTGCCCAGGGTCACACAGCTAGTAATTGTTAAGTGTCTGAGGCTGGATTTGAACTCAGGTCCTCCTGAATCCATGGCCGATGCTCTATCCACTGCGCCACCTAGCTGCCCCAATTTTTTTTTTTTTTGGTGAGGCAATTGGGGTTAAGTGACTTGCCCAGGGTCACACAGCTAGTAAGTGTCAAGTGTCTGAGGCCGAATTTGAACTCAGGTCCTCCTGAATCCAGGGCCAGTGCTTTACCACTGCGCCATCTAGCTGTCCCCTGCTTGCATTCTTAAGGGAGGGGGAGGGAGGGAGGAAGAGAATTTGGAACACAAAGTTCTTTAAATGGACGTTAAAATTGTTTTTACATGTAATTGGGGGGAAAATAAAATTCTAAATAAATACATCTCAAAAAAATGAAATAAAAATAAAAATAGTGATTCTAACCCTGATCTCAACTCCACTCACATTAAAACTATCCTAGTTATCCTAGAATCTAGAACTACCTGGAACCTCTTTCCAACCTCCTCCCATGCCCCAAGAACATTTAAGTCCATGCTTTCGTCCCCCAAGTTGTAGTATGCTGATAACCCCTTTATTGTCACACTAGGCTATACTTTTGCCTTGGTTCTAGAACCAGACCTAGCTTCCTTCCTAGAGACATCCCAGCCTCCTGCCATTCTAGAACTAAAGCACAGAATTGTGGTACTTTTTGCTACTGCTTAGAATGTGTTCATGCTCTAGGTGCACTTTTGGGCCTGGGAGGGAGGAAGTATAGATGGAAAAGTGAAGACTGAGAAAAGGGAGTTTTAATGTGATATTTGTAAAGCACTAAGCACAGTGCCTGGCACATTTGTTGTTGTTATTCAGTCATTTTTCAGTCATGTACAACTCTTTGTGACCCCTTTGGGGGTTTTCTTGGCAAAGATACTGGAATGGTTTTTCATTTCCTTCTGTAGCTCATTTTACAGATGATTAAACTAAGGCAAAGAGGGTGACTTGCCCCACATCACACAATAAGTGTCTGAGGTTAGATTTGAACTCAAGAAGATGTCTCTTCCTGACTCCAGGCCCAAAACTATCCACAGCTTCCCCATGCTTGGCACATAGTAGGTGCTGTATAAATGCATATTCCCTTCCCCTCACATATCCCTCCCTTTATTCCCTGCCATGAGTCTCTGTCCTCATCCATTCTTTCATGCACATATTCCCCATCTTCTGAATTGTCTTCTTTCCCTCCCCTACAGACAGAGGAAGACCGGAAGAACTTGCTCCGCCTCCAGGACCTGGTGGACAAGCTTCAGCTGAAGGTCAAGGCCTACAAGAGGCAGGCTGAGGAGGCGGTAAGTAAGGGCTGATCACAGTGTAATTCTGACACAAGAGATTCAATTCAATTCAACTCACATATTTACTGAGCATCTACTGTGTTGATCAAAAGGAGTAATAATAACTCAGGTTTTATAGGGCTTTACAGTTCACAAAACACTTTCTTTGCAGCCAGCTTGTTAAGAAAGTAGTACATGTCATTTATCCCATTTTATAGATGAGAAAACTAAGGCTCAGACTGTTTAAATGACTTGGCCAGGGTCACACATCTAGTAAACAGAAGAGCCAGGGTTTTCACTCAGGTCTTCAGAGACCAAGTCAATGCTGTTTCCTCTCTACCTAAGTACAGATATGATATAAAGTATGTGTGACTTCAAGAGTGGAGGAATTGGGGGCAGCTAGGTGGCACAGTGGTTAAAGCACCAGCCCTGGATTCAGGAAGACCTGAGTTCAAATCCGGCCTCAGACACTTAACACTTACTAGCTGTGTGACCCCGGCCAAGTCACTTAACCTTCATTGCCCCACCAAAAAAAAAAAAAAAAACCACAAACAGAAGAGTGGAGGAATTAGGATTTGTACACACAAAGTAACCCCAAGATAACACAAGGCAGTATATGATTGAATGACCAAAATGTGTAAGAATTATGGGCAGTATGGACAGAGAGAGATCAGTGTGGGGGTGACTAATCAGGGAAGGCTTCTAAGCTGAAGAGGAGAGATCTAAGCTGAGCCTCAAAGGATGGGCTAAAATTTAGATAGGAAGGATAAGGGTTGGCATCCCAAATGAAAGTAACAGAAGCATAATAGATCTGAAGAGGAAACGTTGTATCCAGGGGATTGTCAAAAGAAGGGCTGTGTACATAAAAGGCAAGAGGCGAGATTGGCAGGTAAGATACTGATTGTGTAGGGTACTCATTGCCTGAGTAAGGAATTTGGACTTTATCTTATGGGCAATAAGGAACCACTCGACATTCGGAGCATGAAAGTGACATGATCAAGAATGTCTGGACCAGGGTTAGATGCCTTCAGTCTGGCCACAGGACCCAGGGCTTCAAAATGGGAAGGAGCGTGACACCGGGGACAGAGGTGGCTTAAGCTCCTCTTAGATCTTCCTGCCTCCTCTTATTCCCTTCTCCCATCTGTCACAGGAGGAACAGGCCAATACCAACTTGTCCAAGTTCCGAAAGGTCCAACATGAGCTGGACGAGGCCGAGGAACGGGCTGACATTGCTGAGTCCCAGGTCAACAAGCTTCGGGCCAAGAGCCGTGACATCGGTGCCAAGGTGAGCCTACCCCATGGGCAGCCCTGCCAGCCACCCTCCTCCCACCCTAAACAGTGTCCTTATACATATACCCCAACCCCCATTCATGAATCAGAAGCCCAAGGCACTTAAAGCTTGACCCTTATGAGCCCTGAGCTTAGGCCCCAAGGCCCCAATTTGTGACTCCTGAAGACATGCTCTTTGAGCTCTTCTCCACTTCTCATCCTGTGAAGAAAGTATGACAACTACCTAACAAAGTTGGTCCCAGAAGAAACAGGCTTAATTCCCATCCATCCTAGACGATCTCCCCTACATCCCTAATTATACAGTCTTGCCAGTCAAAGGGCCAGCTTCACTGGGCAGCCATCAAGCTATAGTTACATATTCCAAAACGCCCACAGTCACATGCCCATCTGTCTACCTCTGGCACCTCTTTTTCTCCTCTCTTCCCTTTTTTTCAGTACCTGACGAAATGGTAGCCATGATAAAGCACTAGATTTAGAGTTAGAGAACCTGGATTGAAGTTCTAGCTCTACTATTTGCCAGCTGTGTGGCTTTGGTCAAGTGACTTAACCTCTCTGAGTCTCAATTTCCTATCTGTATAATGAGGTGGGGTCAACTAGATGACCTCTAAGGTCGCTTTCAACTCCATATCTATGATCCTATGTTTCAGAAATTTTTTTTTGTTTTTGTTTTTTGTTTTTAAGTGAGGCAATTGGGGTTAAGTGACTTGCCCAGGGTCACACAGCTAGTAAGTGTTAAGTGTCTGAGGCCGGATTTGAACTCAGGTACTCCTGACTCCAGGGCCGGTGCTCTATCCACAGTGCCATCTAGCTGCCCCTGTTTCAGAATTTTAAACCAGCACAGTCCATGATCAGAGTGTTCTCCAGATCTCTGTTCTTTATCTGGCTGGAGGAAATAACCATCTCTATGCTTTCTAGACTAAATTACTCCAGGCTTCCCACACTGCAGGAAAAAGGCTCTGGCTGTAGCCTGATGCATATCTGCCCCTACTAGCTTCCCATCTACCTCCAGATCTCTTCCAGTTAGTCATGCATAGTCTTCAGCTTCTCACATTTGCATAGTCCTGCCCAGGTAACTAATGCTGATAACCTACACAGGTTTATAAAGCTACAGGTTGTTGTTGTTGTTGTCTGTCCTTTATTCTTAATTTTTATTTATTTTTTTTTAGTGAGGCAATTGGGGTTAAGTGACTTGTCCAGGGTCACACAGCTAGTAAGTGTTAAGTGTCTGAAGCTGGATTTGAACTCAGGCACTCCTGACTCCAAGGCCAGTGCTCTATCCACTGCGCCACCTAGCTGCCTCTTTTTTAAAAATTTTTATTTTTTATTTTTTGTCTGTCCTTTATTCTTGAAGAGGACCGTGACATCGGGGTGATGTCATGACTTGCAATGAATTGGATTTAAGTGAAGGGGAATTGTGTAAAGTCACCAGCCTCACTCTCTCCTCTGGAGCCATCTGGGTCCAGTAGCAAGATATATATCAGGACAACTGGAAATGGCCCAGATGTTTAAGACAATTGGGATTAAGTGACTGGTCTAGGGTCACAAAGCTAGTGAGTGTCCAAGGTGAGATTTGAACTCAGGTCCTCCCAACATCAGAGCCAGTGCTCTATCCACCGCACCACCTAGCTACCCAAAGTTACAGGTACAAGATATTTAGGACTGATAGTAGAGTGATCCACAAAAATATAGATCTTGTAAACTCAGGACCCTGACCTTTTAATTCCAGAGACAATCCTTTAAATCCCTAACAACCTGTGACTTCTCTTAAGGAGATCTCATGAGATCCTGTCCTCTCCCAGGGAGCTTCTTCTCCTCCCACCCTTCAAAAAAAAAGAAAAAAGAAAAAAAGGCCTTTGACCCCTCCCACAGAGACATCCTTATTTATACACACAAACCAACAAAGCCATTTTGGAATATCATATTCCATGCCCTCCGGTCCTTTAATGTAGAAGCAACAAAGCCATTACCAGTCACTCCTGGTGAAACCCCCAACACACACATACACACACACACACACACACACACACACACACACACACACACACACACCACCTCATAACCCTATGAATTAATAATTAATAAGAGGGGGCAGCTAGGTGGCACAGTGGATAAAGCACTGGCCCTGGATTCAGGAGGACCTGAGTTCAAAACCGGACTCAGACACTTACTAGCTGTGACCCTGGGTAAGTCACTTAACCTTCATTGCCCCACCCCACCCAGCTAAAAAAACCCAAAACAACAAACAAAAAATAAGAAGAAGAATTAATAAGAACAGCTATATTGTACAGTGGCTAGAGTACCAGGCCTGATGTCAGGAAGACTCATCTTTCTGAATTCAAATCTGATGTTAGACACTTACTAGCTGTGTGACCTTGAGCAAGTCACTTCACCCTGTTTGCCTCAGTTTCCTCATCTGCAAAATGAGCTGGAGAAAGAAATGGCAAGCCACTCTAGTATCTTTTGGGGAAAACCCCAAAAGGGGTCCCAAAGAGTCGACTGGAAAATGACTAAACAATAAAACAAAAGCATTTATTTAGCACTTCAGGGTTTACATTTGATCCTCACAACAATATTATCCCCATTTAATGGATTAGGAAAGTGAAAGAGGTTAAATGACTTGCCTAGGGTCACACAGCTAGCAAGTATCAGAGGCAAGATTCAAAATCAAGGCCCTCCTGACTCCAAGTTCAGCACATTATGAACTGCACCACTTAGTTACCTTAGATACTTACTGAATTCTAATATACCACATCCCCAACCCCATCCTAAAAGGTCTGACTATTATTCTCCTTTCTACTGGGATATCCCTCTTACCTCCCCTTTTCTTTTCTCCTACAGAAAATGCATGATGAGGAGTAAGCCTCCTCCCTACAGCTCAAGCAAGGCCTTCGGTTCCCCCCAACCCTGGGAGTCTGGAATAATCAACGCACAATAAACATGTACTTCAGATCCAATGCCTTTGTCCTTTCTGCCTGCTCCCTGTCTTCTCATCCATTGCTAGAGACCTAAGGGTGCCCCATCCTCTGGGGCAGCAGTGTTAAATTCACATAGACATGTGGGCCACTAAACCATACATAAGGATCCCTACAGGCTGCAGGTTCGCTTAGTTTTTTGTGGTTTTTGTTTTTTTGTTTTTTGTTTTTTGGCCAGGCAATGAGGGTTAAGTGACTTGCCCAGGGTCACACAGCTAGTAAGTGTCAAGTGTCTGAGGTCAAATTTGAACTCAGGTCCTCCTGAATCCAGGGCCAGTGATTTATCCACTGTGCCACCTAGCTTCCCCTTGCTTAGTTTTTTTGGGGTTTTTTTGTTTTGGTTTTTTTTTTAGTGAGGCAATTGGGGTTAAGTGACTTGCCCAGGATCACACAGCTAGTAAGTGTTAAGTGTCTGAGGCCGGATTTGAACTCAGGTACTTGCTTAGTTTTTAAATGTAATATTATCTGTGTTTTATTGCCAGGGAAATTGAGATAGATATGAGTTGATTGTAAATTTTCAGTGAAATTTGGGTGAAGCCAAAACACAGGGGAACCCAAAGCACAAGCTTGAGTGGACCCATCATGAGTCCTGGGTGTAGTAATCCCAGACAAGAATGCTTTGGCTGGATCAGGGAGAACCCAAAATACCTTGTAGCCATCTCCAACATTCCTAGAGAGTTCCTGGGGCCAGGCAACATTATGAGTGCAGACAACCTTTAATCACATAGGGTTGGATTTAAACAGTATAATAATTTTTCCAAACAATATAATCATTTTCCCTACAGAGGGCATTGCACTAATCTCAGTGAGAGCTCACGAGGGCCTGAACTAAGAAAACGGATGCATCAGCAGAAAGAAAAGGTCGGATTCCCGAGATATTGGGGAGGTAGAACAACAGGATTGCCAATTAATCACATAGATATGGGTGAAGGAGGGAGGAGACAAGGATAACACTGGGCTTGTGAAGGTGGGAAACTGGAAGATTCGTGGTGCCTTTCAAAGGAATAGGAAAGTTTGGAAGAGGGGTGAATTTGAGGAAAATGACAACATTCCTTCTATTTCTATCATTTAATTGATTACTTGTCACCCAAATTCTTTCCATTTCTTCCTGCCAACATGTTCCCCCTCACATCCTTCTCCACCACATCAAACCATGCTTTTGCCTAGTTTTGAATGAGGCATCCTTTCTCTAAAGCCATATCCATTTATCAGTCCCACCCTCAGCGATACCTGTGAGGTCGATTGTTTCTTTGCCTTGGGATTTCTAGATTGCCTTTCTCATCAGCCATATCATCATTACTTCCTTTCTTGACTTTTTGTCTCATGAGAATTTCTAGACATTTTGGGGGGGCAGGGCAATGAGGGTTAAGTGACTTGCCCAGGGTCACACAGCTAGTAAGTGTCAAGTGTCTGAGGCCATATTTGAACTCAGGTCTTCCTCAATCCAGGGCCGGTGCTTTATCCACTGTGCCACCTAGCTGCCCCCAAATTTCTAGAAATCTTTAGGGCTCTTCTTTTTCCTACCCTTGTAGCCCCTCTTACATGGCTTAGCTTGAAGAAAATACCTACCAGTTTTGTCTTTCCTCCTTCCTTTTCAGTTTCAAGCTCAAAATTTATAACCTTTAGGCAAATGTTTGTAATTTGTAACCCTTTACTGAATCTCTGGGTTCACATGAGGTCCAGCTCTCATGAACCTAGTTCAATTCTTAGAATTCTCAGCATCTAACTCTCTGGCTCCCTACCCAGAGTTTTTCCTGGGAACATTATTTGATTCTATTTTCTGCCCAATCAGGATTCCCCTGTGAACAGCAGCATTTGTTTTTTGTCTCTCTAAGGCAGGGGTTCTTAGCCTGGGGTCCATAAATTTGTTTCTTTCTTTTTATATATTTCAATCACTGTATTTCAATATGTTTGGCTTCCTTTACAATCCTTTGTATTTTATCTTATACATCTAAGAAACATTATTCTGATGGGGGGGTCCATCAGTTTCACCAGACTGCAGGGGGGGGGGGGGGAATGACAAAAAAGAAGAAGAAAAGCTTAAAAACTCTTACTCCAAATCCCTTCAGCTCTTTCATGCAAGAACTCAGGATAACCAGACATTGGCTATAAGACAAACTTTATTTAAATCAACAAAGCACAAAGCATTCATACCTAAGCAATTAGTCAATATAATGTCCCTTCCCTCTCCAATGGAACTCCATCTTTCCTGAGGACCCACTCGGTACTCTCTGATGCCCTGTCTCCCCACCCTAAGGGTTTTGCAAGTACTTGGAGTTGCCAGTGATTGAAGAATCAAGCAACCTTTCCCTTTTGTGAACCTCCACCTCTCCCAGGAAGGTATACAGTGCTTATAGTCCTACCCTGGGAGAGAGAGCAGGGGTAACACTCTCAGCAAGAGGAACTTAGGGTTACTAGGAAGTCCAGAAATCCTCTACTTTACTGGATCTTACTTTTCCTTGAGACCAACACAGTCCTCATGACTCGGTATCAGCAAAGAGACAGATCTGGGTTGCTCTAATCCTTTGTCATCTCTTTCTCTCCTTTCATATCTCCATCTGCTGAAAGCTCTTTCCCTCTGCCCTATCTATCCTTCAAAAGAACACTCCACCCTCTCTCTGAAGCTTCTGGTATCTCCAGTCAGTAGAACCCCTCATTTCCTTAATTTTGTTCTGTGCCTCAATATCGTACCACTCCCCGCCCCCCCATACACATGTTGGTTGTACCAGCCTCTCTCCAGGAAGCTGAGTCCATGTCTGTATGTAACTCCTCTCTCCTCTCTCCTTTTGTTTGTCCACACTTGTATAAACACACACACACACACATGCCCCTTCACACCTTCCTCAGGAGGGACCTCTCACTTAAAGGTGAAACCCAAAGCCGTAGATCCCTATGTGAACTTCATCAGCAATGGGATGTCAACTCATTATTCCTAATTGTCATGAATGCCAGAAAAAAACGGGACATGGCGCAATAAGGACTCAGGAGAGATGAACACACACCTTTTCAAAAAAATTAACATATTTCCAGGACATACAAGAAAGAAAAGGAATATGCTTCGCTGAGACATATTTGAGCACACCATCTATCTACATTTTTACCATCTTTTGTTAGGAGCATTGCATCCCTGTACAAGAGTCCTTTGTACTCATATTTTATTAGTTCAGAAATCCAAATTGTTTTCTCTGACACAATTTTCTTAACCAGATATTCACTATCTGTCTCTGTCCTTCAGTGTCTGTAATGCTCACACTATGTCTCTCTGTCTCTGTCTCTCTCTCTCTCTGTCTCTCTCTCTCTCACACACACACACACATACACACACACACACTCTCTCTCTCTGTCTCTCTCTCACACACACATATACATACATACATACATACATACATATACACACACACACACACTCAAAGTCTTTCAAGAAAAAAACCAACACTTACTGGGAAGAGACAGACTCAGATCCAGGATTTGACACCTTTAATTTGTGAAGAGTCTTTGGGACCTGAGGCCTTAGCCAGACCCATCCCCTCCCACAACTTGTCTCCTCTCTTCCCTTCCCACCCAACCTCCAGCATCATTCTGTCTTCTTGGTGCAGTGACAACCTGGGTCTCGTTGCTGGAGAGCTGGATGAATACACATTTGAGATTCTGTGTGTTTCCTGGCCTTGGGGGAACCACAAGGAGCAGCAGAGTTGTCCCCTGCTCATTTCTCCTCAGGCTGGGAGAGCCTCTGGAGATCCAGCAGATTCCTGAGGCTTTTGGAAACTACAGGATTCCTGATAGAAACCAGAACTTCTGGGACTCACTCACTACTGGTCCCCTGGAAAAAAGGTAATCAGAGAGAGGGTATGAGTTCACAGCCAGGGCTCCCCTCGTGCTATCCATCCTCTGGTGTTTTTCTTTTTTCTTTTCTTTTCTTTTCTATTTTTTTTTTTGCAGGGCAATGAGGGTTAAGTGACTTGCCCAGGGTCACACAGCTAGTAAGTGTCAAGTGTCTGAGGCTGGATTTGAACTCAGGTCCTCCTGAATCCAGGGCCAGTGATTTATCCACTGCGCCACCTAGCTGCCCCCGAATTAAAAGGGGCCAGTAGAGGGGTGGGGAAGAAGAGAACTGATTGATCCTAGGCTATAGGAAGGCATGTCTACTCACCCTGGGTGGGGCTGGGTGCCATCTCTGCCTGGTAGATCTTGAAGGCATCATAGACAAAGACAAAAGTAACGATAACACCAAAAACCTGGGGTGGGGGAAGGAGTAGAGATTTGGGGGTGAAACAGTAGAGGTTGTGAGATGAGAGAATGGAGGAGGAGAGTGAAGGGAGGAGAGGGGTGGGGTAGAAAGAGGTCAGGCAACAGGGTAAGAGACAGTATGTATCTGGGGGGAGGAAGGGGAGGAGCCAGAAGACTCAGGGGCACCCTACCCAAACATTACCCAGCCCCTTTCCCCCGGGAACGGACAAAGTTTGGGCTCTCAACTGAGGTGGGGGGGGGGTCTTTGGGAGACAATGACACACAGTCATTGCCTGGTAGGGCAGAGGAGCAGGAAGAAGGCAGATAAACTAGGGGTCTACGAGACTAAAGGGAACTCACAAAAGCAGCAATGGCAGGTCCCTCCCGAGAGGCCACAGCAGCGAAGGACACTACTAGGAGAATGACGACAGCACTGACACATCGAAGGAAGTCCTGGGAGGTAAAAAAGAACAGGAGCGGATTGGACAGAAGGGTCAAGGAGGGACGATGATGGTAGGGCTAGTGTTGGGGAAGCTGGGGACCCTGAGGCAGCAGCCATTTCATCAATGAGCCAACTCGCCCTAACTGGGGGTGAGTGAGAGGGTGGAGAAGCTGATGGAATAGAGTTCAGAAGAGATTTATTGCTATCCCCTACCCCCCACTCATGGGTTTGCAATAGGGCGTTGACTATTGGCAAGTTACCTTACAGAGAATCCCTAAATTGGCAGGATAGGGCAAGAAGGAGGGGTGCAAATCTACTCCAAATTATACTCTCAACCCTATGGTACTGGATCTCAGGATCCTTCCTGAACTCTCCTTCCCCTGATTGTCTGCAGAGACTGGGCACCTGGGGTGGGGAGTGGGGATGGTAAGAAAACAAAGCAAAAGGATGGGAACACTGGGAGAAGGAGCAAAAGTAGAGTTTCAAGGACTTCTAGCCTCATGTCGTCTTCCAAACATGCCCACTACCTAGCCATGTTGCCTTGGATAAGTCACTTTCCCCTCTGTGCCTCAGTTTCCTTGTCTATAAAATCGATAATTCCAATGATCAAATGACTCACATGTATATTAGCTGTAAGATCATACACAATTGAGCTCTGGGGGCAGCTAGGTGGCACAGTGGATAGAGCACCAACCCTGGAGTCAG
>NC_057862.1:175941561-175994061 GCF_019393635.1 Dromiciops gliroides
TCTGTGGTATAACAAGCCAGCTCTCAAATTCTCAGTACAATAGGTAAGCATTTAATAGATGCTTGTGGATTTCAAGAAGGGTTGGGACAGCAAGGAGGGGTGGGAAGGGAAGGGAGTTTGTAGAGGGGGATGGGGGGGCAAAGATTGAAATGGGCGGAGCTTATCTCCTGCTGGCCCTCCCACCCCCCACCCTCCAGGGCAGGCAGCTCCATCTCGGGGATGTCTGTCTGGGTTTCCAGGACTGGGCTGCTGGATACATCTACAGCTGCCCACCCAGAAAAATGCAGATTACCCCAGAGTGCTCCCACCCTCTTTCCAGGGCAAATGTTCATTACCCCCAACTGAGTTTTCCTCTGTTATCTTCCCGTGAGAGTTTAGCGAGTAGGAGAGTTTGGCAAAGGGAAGGAACAGAAGTACCAGGCTTCTGGCCCTGGAACAAGGCAGTGGTGCTAATAACCACAATTATCTTCGCCTGCGCTCCAAGTTTCCAGGTGAAAAACCTGACGCCCAGAAACTGGTGCTCATCCAGCACTCCCCCAGGCGTGGAGCTGGGTCTCTGCCCTGGCACCCAACTCCTGGGCTAGGCCATCATCCGAGGCAGAACACAGATGCAGGCGAAGGAGACGGGGTAGACCTTTCGCTCCAGGTAATAACAGTCACTTCCCCGCCCCGCACCACGACTGTGACACGGGCGCCGATAAAAGACAGTCTGGTTGTGCCAGAGTAGCTCGGAGTTCCCACGTTGGTCAATGTCCCGGGTCTTCAGGCTGACGCAGTGAGGGCACAGGCAGCGGGCATGATACAAGTCCTGGGGAAGCCGGTTTTCATCCCGGTCCAACCTGTTGGGATAGTAGGTGCCATGAACCCAGATGGAAAGAGGCCCAGGAATTCACATTTAGTAGAGATAGAGGGAAGGACAGGAAGAGATGGGATGAGGAGACCAAAACAACTGTGGGATGTTCTATTTGGACCCTAGGCCATTTCCTATTGTAAGAGGATTCAAAGTCTTCTGGATACCAGGTAAAGATGGTACTGAGGTGATGGAGGGAGAAAGACCCCAGTTGTCACCCTGTCTTGTGACCCCCCCTACAGGGAACTCTAGCTTCCAGTTGGTTCTTCCCCACAAAGCATTCCCTAAAAAGGAACCGAAACCCCAAATTTTGTCTACTAAGGGGACTCCAGTTCAGGATGTGGAATTTTGTATTAACTGAGCTCCCCCAAATAGTTACAAAACAAATAATGAACAGGCAACATCTTGTAAAGAACTCTGGACTTAGAGTCAGAAGACCTACTATTGGGTCCTAACTCTGACACAGCTATGGGACCAGGGCATGTCACTGAACCTTAGTTTCCTCCTCTGTAAATTGGGAATAATAAAGCCTGCATTACCTACTTCACAAGGTTGTTATAAGGCAAGTATCCTATAGATTACAAAGCACTACAGATATTAGAGTTGTATTATTATTATTATTAAAATGTGAATAACTGGGGGATACATGTGTGATTTTGGCCCAGCTCTTATTTTCATGAAGTTCCCTTTTCACTCTCCCCAGACTTTTAGAGCCAGGTCAGAGCTCCCTCTGGAGTTACAGGAATTGGTGTGGATATGGGAGGAGATTCATCCATCCATCCATCCAACAAAGTTTTATTATACAGGGGCAGAGGATACAAAATTTACCTGCCACCATGACACCTAATAGTCTAATGCTGAGGTCCTTAACCCTTTTTGTGTTATGTAACCCTTTAATAATCTGGTGAATTCTTCTTAGAATAATGTTTTGAAAATGTATAAAATAAAATGCATGGGATTATAAAGGGAATCAATTATATTGGAAAAGTTATCAAAATATTAAAAAAAAAACAAATATATGGGGGCAGCTAGGTGGCACAGTGGATAGAGCAGCAGCCCTGGATTCAGGAGGACCTGAGTTCAAATCCGGCCTCAGACACTTGACACAACTAGCTGTGTGACCTTGGGCAAGTCACTTAACCCCAATTGCCTTGCCCCCCCCCCAAAAAAAAACCCAAATATATGGCCCTTGGTTAAGAACACCTAGTCTAGTGAAAGAATAAGACAAAAATATCAATAACATAATATTACTAGATATGTTAATAAAGACATAGGGAGAAATAATATTTATATTTCAAAGATTCCTGATTTCATCCAGTATGTCCCCACTACCAATGCAGATCACAACTCCCTCACAGCTTAGCAGATGGTCAATGAGAGTATTTGCATCTGAAAATTTTATCACCCTGTGACCACCCTTTTTAGTGAGATTTTTCAAACTTAGCTGGATTGGTCTTCAGATAACAGATCAAGCATTTGAAAGATTTGATACTTGGCTAGAGCTACCAGAGCTGACAGTCCACTAACACAGTTCTCTGGAAGTCAAGGTAACCACTATGACATTATGAGACATTCCAGTAGGACTTTAATAGAGGCAAAATAATGCCTCAGATTTATACAGTTCTTTATGGTTAACAAAAAAAAAGTGGGCAGAGGCTGCCTCAGGTAGCGCTTCCAGCCCTACCCCCATCCCCCACCAATCACATATAAACATACACACACATATACATACATGCATATATACATATATATGCTGGAAATAGAGAGTGGGGTTCAGCAGGAATCCATGGGGGAGAGGAAGGCAGGGAGGACAAGGAAGATGGGTAGACTTACTCATAACTCCAGGGAGAGATGGCCCTGGAATTGAGGGGTCCATCTGGGCTGGCCCGGCATTGGAAGGGTTCAGGGACCTTGGTATTTGGGAGCTGCAAGTTTCTGGGGACTTCAAAGGGTACGGAGGGCATACTGTTCCACTTCAACAACTCCTCAGAAGGATCCCCATCCTTGTTACAAC
The DNA here is from genome assembly GCF_019393635.1 of Dromiciops gliroides. Lineage (NCBI taxonomy): Eukaryota > Metazoa > Chordata > Mammalia > Microbiotheria > Microbiotheriidae > Dromiciops > Dromiciops gliroides. Next base: position 175,944,426 of record NC_057862.1, read on the forward strand.
GGCACCTGTGGTGATGATCACAATCCCTCCGAAACCTCAAGTTGAGAGCCTGGGTCCCTATGGCCATTACCAGAATTCCAGACAACTGCAAGAATTCAAAAAGAGGAAGGATGAGCGAGGGGGAGAGCGGTCCCCAGCTGTCACCCTGACTTGCAACCCCCAGGACCATCCCTCCACTCTAGTTCCCAGTCCCTCCAGAGGCCCTCCTTTTTAGTCTGACCTCTAGCTCTTCCAGGGTCCCCAACACCACTTCCCCAGCCTAGAATCATAGAATAGTAAAACTGGAAGGGGGGCAGCTAGGTGGCGCAATGGATAGAGCACCGGCCCTGGATTCAGGGGGACCTGAGTTCAAATCTGGCCTCAGACACTTAACAATTACTAGCTGTGTGACCCTGGGCAAGTCACTTAACCCCAATTGCCTCACACACACACACACACACAAATTAAAACTGGAAGGGATTTCTGTGATCATCTAATCCAATCCCCTTATTTTATAACTAAGGTCTTCAAGACTCAGAGAGGCCACAAAACTATTAGTGCCTGGTAGAATTAAGACAGACCCAGATCTCCTGATTCCAAGTCCATAATTCTTCCTACTAAACTGTGCTCTCCCCACAACTGAGAGCTCCTCAGCTTAACCACAACCTCCCTCCATCTTCTTAAGCCTCCTGACCCCAAGTGGGAGGCCTTACTGTGCTCTTACCATCCCATTCACTCACCCAGTACATGCTGGATATAGCAAGGATACTGAACAGAGAGATGTTGAGAAGGACTGGTCAGAATGAAGCTGATGCCCAGAGACTGCTGGTTTTATTAACCTCAACCTAATTTGACATTCAAATTCAATATTTCCAGGGAGTGGCAATACTAATTAAGTAAAGTTGCTGAGGGCCTTGAATTATCTTTTTTATCTCTTCTAGTGCCTAGAACTAGAAGCAAGCAATGCTTTTTTTCTCCTTTCTTTAAAATTTTTTTCTTTATTTTATTTTTAATTTATAGGATAAAACAAACATTTCCATAACAGTATTCTTGTTTTTAAAAGGATTGCACATGAAACTGCAAATCTATTATGTACAACATAAGCAATGCTTTTGAATGAAGACATGAGTGAACTCATCTATGCCTCAGTTTCCTTATCTGTAAAAAAGGGATGGCAGGGTTTCCAGGAAAGTAAAAAGATCTGAAAGCATGTCACATGAAGACTGGTTGAATGAAATGCAAAATGTATAGCCTGGAGACAACTTAGGGTGCACTTAATTTATATTTTCAAATACTTACAACATTATCAACTAAAAGAAAGATTATATTTATTGTAGCACAGTTTAGATTGTACTAGATTCCATGAGTTTCCTAGAAGTGACCATTCTATTTGGCCTCTGAGAGCAGAATTAGGAATAGGGAGTAGAAGTTAAAAAGAGGTAAATTTGGGTTCAATATAATGAAAAACCTCCTGACAATTAGAACAGTCCACAAGTGTGATGGGCTGTCTTGTAGGGGGCTGGAGGGGAATGTGTTCCCCAACAAAAGATGCTGGATGACCACTTGTCAAGTATGTTATAATTTGCCAGCAGGGGTTCCTAACCTGGGAGTCCTGAACTTGGATTGTTTGTTTTATTAAAGTGTGGAAAACTGTATTTTGATAGATTGGTTTACTTCATAAGTCCATGTATTTTATTTTATGCATTTAAGAACCTTATTTTGGGACAGCTAGGTGGCACAGTGGATAGAGCACCGGCCCTGGATTCAGGAGGACCTGAGTTCAAATCCGACCTCAGATACTTGACACTTACTAGCTGTGTGACCTTGGGCAAGTCACTTAACCCCAATTGCCTCACTAAAACAAACAAACAAACAAACAAAAAAGAACCTCATTTTGAGTAAGGGCCCATAGGCTTTGATAGAGTACCAAAGCAGTCCAAAACACTAAAAAAAGTTAAGAACTCCTGGCCCAGAGGGAATTCCGGTTCAGGTACAGGTTGGACTAGATACCATGATTCCATACCTTTCCTACCTTCAGGGGTATTGCATGAATCAAATGAGATCATAAGCATGAAAGCTTTGGCCAAGGTAGCAAGGGGAGGAGTAAGAGACTGCTAATTTTCTGATCATTGACTGCTGCGGGGCCTAGGTAGTAACCTTTGCTTTTTAACTTTTCCAAGAGGGAGGAAAGAACAGCCCTGGAAACTTGACCTTTAGAGTCCTGCCACCATGGGGATTTCCTATACCCAACAAGTCTCTCTTACCTGGAGACTCCAGCCCTGGACCCTAGGCCTCTCCTTAGGGGAACTCACTCCTTAAGAAACAAACACCCTTATGGGGGAGGTGAAGTGAACATATATTAGTATGTGCATAATATAGACAAAGATAGTTTGGGGAGAGGGGTCACTAGCAGCTGGGGAGGGGGGGCAGAATCCAAACAAAGCTTTTGTCTCCCATCCCAATCTCCCTAACCTTTGCAAACTGTTCTACAGCCTCAGAAAAGCCTGAACTATGACCTCCCTGTGTGACCTCCCACTCCAGTAAAGATCTTCCTCTGAAATCTTGGCGTCTGTTGTGGGAAGGGGTCTCTTTTAAGAGACACATCCTGTTGGTCAGATACCTCTGGAGTCCCTTGGCCTACCTTGTCAGGTATGCTACAGTAGGGATGCCTTTTGTTTTGGGGTTAGACCAAATACTGCTGAAATCTCTTCCAACCCTCAAATTCCCAGTCTTTGGGAAATTGTGCTACCTCCTCTCCCTATCCAGGGTCCAAAGCTCTCACCTTTATTATCCTCTGCCCTCTCTGACTCCCCATCCCCTATTCACCATTTCCATCACTGCAGCCCCTGTTCTAATGTACAAGGACCAAGCTGTGGGTGACTCTTCCCATTGCACAAATAAGGAAATTGGAATGGGGTAAGAGGTAGGGCAGGTCATGGAACCCAGGATTCCTGGCTGCCTAGCCCCACCCTGAGGAAGAGAAAGATGGGTACTAGCCACCTGGGATTTGCCTGTCTCCCCCACCACCTCCGCTTCCACTTTTGGGGGTGGAGAGTCTGTGGGTGTAGGAATAGGAAGGAGAAAACCCTGATGATAAGAGTTCCATGACTCACCAATGGAAAACCTGGGAGTCCCTGGCTGGAGTAAGTCTGGTCTATGCCCCTTCCCCCTTTCCCATTCATCTCCCCTACCCCCAACAGCTTCACTCCACCCCCACAGACTACTTTGGAGCAAAGGGTTTTGTAATAAATAGAAATTCAGAACTTGACTTGCTCCTGGGAGGCCAGTCATCCAGGGCTACCTAAGAAGGGGCCAGCTAGGAGCAGGACAGAGAATGGGGGGTGGGGGGGCTTTGGGTCCTCTCCTGCCCTGGTACCCTCTCTTCCTGAAATTTAAAAAGAAAAAAGAAAAACACAGCATACCCATAGTGACCAGGAAAGTGTTTATAATCTTGTGGCTTAGCCTCATCAGGGATAGATTTGCATGTGTTTTCCCTTAAAAAAGAACTCCATCTTACTTTAAGTGTGTTACCATGGATCTTGGAAAATAAACAGTTGGCTCAGAAAGTTACCCCAAATTGCTGAGTGGGTTGGTCTGGGGCAACAGTGTTTCCCCAAAACTGTTGATAGAGCGGCTACCAAGGAGAAGGATGGGTTAGAAAACCAGTGGTTCTGAGGCAAAGGAAAAGCAGCTGTAGCTACAGGATGCTACGGGGGAGTGAGATGTGGGAGACATAGAGATTGTGGAGTGGGCATTAAAGTGGAGAGGGGAGGCTGAGAGAATAGGCTGTGGGAAGAATTGTATGTGACTGATAAAATTTTCACTCCCTTGGGGCAGCTAGGTGGCACAGTGGATAGAGCACCGGCCCTGGATTCAGGAGGACCTGAGTTCAAACTTGACCTCAGACACTTAACACTTACTAGCTGTGTGACCCTGGGCAAGTCACTTAACCCCAATTGCCTCACCAAAAAAAAAACAAAACACCACCCCCCCAAAAAAAAAATTATCACTCCCCCTACCCTCATCTGGCAGGCATTTGTGGCCTAGTGTAGAGGGTTGGTCTTAGAAATCACATGATTTGTGCAAATCCCATTTCAGATACCTACCAGCTTCATGGCTATAGGTATGCCACTTGATTGCTTGGAGCCTCAGTTCTCTTATCTATAAAATGGGTATAATAATAACACCTACTTCACCACAATGTTATGAAGATTGAATGTGAACTATTACTACTGCTCTCAGTAAAATATCCATCCACCTCTTCCCCTAGCTTAGCAGGTCTCAGTAGGAGAGGAAGAAGAAGGACAGTTTCCTAGTAGAAGGAAGCAATGTTTCTCTTTAAGTCTATCATGGATGGATCTTTCCCTGAAGGGAGAGATGGTTTTATAGTGGTATGGTAGAAATTGAACTAGACTTGAAAGGAGGAGACCCTTAGCAAGGTTTAAGTCCCCACTCTAAAACTTACTAGCTGGAAGTCACACATAGCTGTATGACTGTGGGCAAGTCACTTATCCCCTCTGAACCTCATCTTCCTTCTCTAGAAATTAGATGTAACAATACTACCCACCTCATGGGTTGCTGGGAGGCAGCTGGGCTCAAAGCTAGAGGAAATGAGTGTCCTTCCTCTCTCTACTCCTTACAACCTTTGTGACCTTGAACAAGATATTTGATATTGGGCAAGGTCTTTCTTCCTTTCTTTCTTTCTTTCTTTCTTTCTTTCTTTCTTTCTTTCTTTCTTTCTTTCTTTCTTTCTCTCTGGTGAGGCAATTGGGGTTAAGTGACTTGCCGAGGGTCACACAGCTAGTGTCAAGTGTCTGAGGCTGGATTTGAACTCAGGTCCTCCTGAATCCAGGGCCAGTGCTCTATCCACTGTGCCACCTAGCTGCCCCCCAGGCAAGGTATTTTGACACTGGGTCTCAGTTTCCTGAGACTCAGATGGTTAGACTAGATAATCTCTGAAGGTCCTGGTAGGTTCTAAATCCCATGATCCTAGAAGAGGCCACATGATGAAACAAGATGGCACAGTGGATATCATCCCTGACTTGGAGGCAGGAAGACCCAAGTTCAAATTCTGTTCTTATTCCTGTTGAGATCTTGAGTAAATCATTTGATTTCTCTTAGTCTCATTTTCCTCATCTGTTCAAAGGAGATAATAAGAGCATATGCAATATCAGGTTGTTAGGAATAAGAAGCAGACTTGTGATTCCACTGGTGGTGGTGGTCTTGATCCTGCTCCTGCTCCTGCTCCTGCTCCTTCATTCTCAAAGAGGAAATGGGAGCCACTAATCCACACATAATAAGGATCCCTGTGGGCTACATATTCGCTTAGCTCTAAGTGGAATATTACCCATGTTCATTGTATCTTTATTTTGTTAAATATTCCCCAATTGCAGTTCAATATGTTATTTCCCAATAACATTTAATCCATTCAATATTTCCCAATTACATTGAATCAGGTGGCACTAGGGAGTGTTATGGGAATCAAGTGACCTTCATGTTTGACAGTCCCTGTATAGGGAATTCCCATTTAATGAAACACTCTTTATTAATGCTCATCAGCACCGTCTTTGGCATGTAAGAGTCCTAGAGAGTTGTTTAGAGTAGTGGGAGTTTAAGTGACTGCCCAGTGCCAGGATGTGGTGGGTGAGGGACTTGAACCCTGATCCCCCCACCCCTAGTTTTAATGCCAGCTCTCTTTCCACTCCAACCATGGGATAGAGAGAGAACCTCTTCATCTGCCTCTCACTATCCCATTGTGAGGATCAAATGAGTTCATATCAATTTAGAGGTGTTAGTTATTATTATTCTCATTAGCAACAGCAGCTTCCACCCTCCTTGAAGTCAGAAAGACCACTGTCCAAGTCTGGCATCTGACATCTAGCCTCTTGGTGTTGTTCCAGGCCATTCTAATAAAGACCACTGGTTTCTGGCTTTAAGATTATAGGTTTCTGACCTGGAGGGTCTTGCGTGGGCTGATGAGTGAGATGAGCAGAACCAGAAGACCGTTGTACACAGTATCATCAACATTGTGTGTTGATCTACTGTGATGGACTATATTCTTCTCACCAATGCAATGGTACAGAAGAGTTCAAGGGAACTCATGATGGAAGAGGATCTCCAAATCCAAGAAAAAAAAAAGAACTGTGTAGTATAGATGGTGAATGAACCATACTATTTCTTTTGTTTTTGGTGCTGTTGTTTTTCTATTTTGAGGTTTTTCCTCATTGCTCTGATTTTTCTCTTATAACATGACTAATGCAGAAATATGTTTAATGTTATTATGTGTATATGTGTGTGTGTGTGTGTGTATATATATATATATATGAAACCTATATCAGATTACATGCTGTCTAGGGGAGGGGAGAGGGAGAGGAGGGAGGGAGAAAAATCTGAAATTGGAAAGCTTGTATAAACAAAAGTTGAGAACTATCTACATGTAACGAGAAAAAAAATAAAATACTTTATTAAAAAAAAAAAAGATTATAGGTTTCAGGGCAGCTAGGTGGTGCAGTGGATAGAGCACCGGCCCTGGAGTCAGGAGTACCTGAGTTCAAATCCGACCTCAGACACTTAACACTTACTAGCTGTGTGACCCTAGGCAAGTCACTTAACCCCAATTGCCTCACTAAAAAAAAAAAAATTTTAAGATTATAGACTTCCCTTTCATTAAGGGGGTTGCCATCTGGGGAGTCCCCTATACTGATTAAATCATAGAGCCAGAGCAAAGAGAGGGAGTATTCTAAATTCTTTATAAGCCCTAAAATGATATAGAAACATTAGTTGTTTTTATCACTGGGATTTCCCCTGCCCAAGTGCTACAAGACATTCCCACATAGAGCCAAGTGGCCAATCCTGCTGGGAATGGGCTTGCCAGCACTCCCTTCCCTAGAGACCTCCTGACTCTCACCAGAATCTCTATTTCTGTGGGGCTTTCAGGAGCTTCTAGGGGCACCACAAAAAATTCTGCAGGGAGATAGACAGAGATTCAGAGAAGACAATCTTTTTTCCCCCCAGGGCAATGAGGATTAAGTGACTTGCCCAGGGTCATACAGCTAGTAAGTGTCAAGTGTCTGAGATCAGATTTGAACTCAGGTCCTGCTAAATCCAGGGCCGGTGCTTTATCCACTGCTCCACCTAGCTGCCCCCCAGAGAAAACACTCTTAGTAGTGCCCTTCCCCCCCCCCATCCAATCAGAACACAGAATCAAACCCTTAAAAGTAGAAGAGATGGGGGCAGCTAGGTGGCACAGTGGATAGAGCACCGGCCTTGGAGTCAGGAAGACCTGAGTTCAAATGTGACCTCAGACATTTAACACTTACTAGCTGTGTGACCCTGGGCAAGTCACTTAACCCCAATTGCCTCACCAAAAAAAAAAAAAAGTAGAAGGGATTTGCCCAATCCAGAGCAGCCCCTCCCAAGAGGATTGAGAGGGAACCTTGAAGTCTGAAAGGCCCAACAGCAGACAGTGGTTTGATATATTGCATTGTCCTGACCCTTCAATTGTAGCTTTGAACTTGGGGTCCAAGGCTGTGGGAGTAGGGGGCTACAAAGAACTCACAGAGTCAAAGAATGTTAGAATTGGAAGGAACCTCAAAGAGCATCTAATTTAGCCCCAGCTGAGGCCCAGAGAGGTTAAGTGATTTTTCCCAAGATCATGTTGTTGTTGTTGAGTCTTTTTTCCTTTTTTTTTTACTAGTCACATCCAACCCTTTGTGACCCCATTTGGGATTTTCTTGGCAAGGATACTGGGACGGTTTGACATTTCCTTCTCCAGCTCATTTTACAGATGAGGAAACTGAGGCAAACAGGGTGAAGTGACTTGCCCAGGGTCACACAGCTTGTAAGTGTCTGAGGCCAGATTTAAAGTCAGGGAGATAAGTCCTTCTGCCTCCAGGCCCAGCACTCTATCCACTTTGCCACCTAGCTTCCAAGATCATACAGGGAGGAAATTTTGCAGGAATAGGATTTGAATTCAGATTCTCTGACTTCAGATCTAGTAATATTTTCCACTCTGCCAATCTTCTTTGGAGGGCCTCTGTCCAGGCATCTTCCTGAAAAAACCATTCTGAAGACTCATGGGAGTGCCCAGTCATCTATGACTTATCTGAAGGAGCCCCCCAACACTGGCTAAAGTAGGGGTCTCCATCTCTCTATGGAGGAACTTAAGACTCTTGCTCTATCTCTGTTCCCTCCCTTTATCTCTTCAGGGACTCCCTGGTTGGCACCCTGCCTGCCGTGAGAAACATTTTCCAAAGGGTTTTCCTAGTGGGGTGACCTACCGTGGAATCCCTGAGTCATTCCAACTTCCAGGGAACCCTGGAGTATATGTGGGTGCGGCGCAGCTCCTGAGGGGGTGGACACTTCAACACCTCAATGCTTGTTCTCTTTCCAGGTAACAGAAAACCCACCTTAAACCCAAACCAGTACTTGGGGAAGAAACTTGATTTTACACTACAGCTATGATATCAAACTCAAATAGAAAGGGGACAATTAAACCATATATCATGATCCCTGTAGGCAAAATATTGACTTAGAAAACCACATATTAACATTATCTAAGCTCTATTATATTTTTATCTATTGTGTTAAATATTTTTCAATTGCATTTCAATCTGGTTCCGGAAGCTTGTGGGTATGTTGCAGACCACCAGGGCCCAGTTAGGATTTCTCTAGATGAGAGGGAGGGATTTTAACATTTATTAAGCACCTGCTGTGAGCAAGGCACAATACAAAGCACATGACAAATATTATCTCATTTGATCCCTAAAGCAATCCTGTGAGGTAAGTGCTATTATTGTCTCCATTTTACTGTTGAGGAAACTGAGACAGAGATTAAGTGACTAGACCAGGGTCACACAGCAAGTGTATTTGAATTCGGGTCTTCCTAAATCCAGGCCCTGCACTTTATCCACTATACCACCTAGCTGACTAATCCCAGAATATCAGGGTTGAAAGGTACCTTTGAGATGATCTAGTCCTATGGTTCTCAAGCTTTTTGGTCCTAGGATTGCTTTACACTCTTAAAATTTTTTAAGGATGCCAAAGAAGTTTCATTTATGTGAGTTATATCTATCATTCTTCACCACATTGAAAATTAAAACTCATTAACTTTTAAAATATTGTTAATTCACTAAAAATAATAATAAACCCATCGAATGTTAACATAACTCATTTTTATGTAAATAACTTTATTTTTCAAAACAAAAAATAGTGAGAAGAGTAGCATTATTTTATATATCTTTGCAAATCTCTTTCATGTCTGGTTTAATAGAAGACAGCTAGATTCTCATATCTGTTTCTATATTCAGTCTGTTAAAACAAGTTTTGGTTGAAGTATATGAAAAAAATCTGGTCTCATATAGATAGGTAGTTAGAAAAGGCAGGAATATCCTAAGAGGCAAATAATGTCTTAGCATTATTATTTTTTTTTTGCAGGGCAGTGAGGGTTAAGTGACTTGCCCAGGGTCACACAGCTAGTAAGTGTCAAGTGTCTGAGGCCGGATTTGAACTCAGGTCCTCCTAAATCTAGGGCTGGTGCTTTATCCACTGTGCCACCTAGCTGCCCCAATGTCTTAGTATTATTACAAAAATTGTTTCTGACCTCACAGACCCTTGGAAAGGGTCTCCAGAACCCCCAGGAGTCTTCAAACCACACTCTGAGAACTGCTGACCTAGTCCAAGACCTTCATTTTGCAGATGAGGAAACTGAGGCTTCAAGACTTAACCATGGTCACATAGTATGGTAGCTTATGTTGAAATAGTATTTCACAGTTTACAGAACGCTTCATTTGAAGCAAACCCATGAGAAAGTTCATGTAGGTATTATCCTCATTTTACAGATAGAGAAACTGAGGTTCAGAAACACGAAGGTCTTGTCCAAAGTTCTACAAGTAGTAAGGACCAGACCCAGAACTCCAATCCAGTTCTTCTTCATGTCACACCATGCTTTCAAAGATATCCACTATCTTACTCCAACCCACCTTTCCACCTTTATCTCACACTACTCCCCCTCCAGTACCCTTTGCTCCAATCAAAATAGAATACTTACTGCTCCTCAAACAGGTTATCTGAGGTTGCCTGCCTCTGCACCCTTCCTCATTCCATCCCCTATGCCTTGGATATCTCCTCTGTCTGCCGAAATCCTGCCTAGGCCAAGGTCAAATACTACCTCCTCCATGACACACCCCTAGCCAGGATTATATCTCCCTCCCCTAAATTCTCATAGCACTTTGTACCCCTCTTAAGGCACTTACCCACTTTGTGTCATAGTCTAGACTGTAAACCCCTCGAGGGTAGAAGACTTCTCACCACTTTTAGTCCTCTCAGCACCTAGCACATGCTTTGAATATAAAAGGCACTCGAGTTAGTTCATGAATGAATGAATGAGAATAACTTGACTACAATGAAGGGTGCAGATTGCAGGGGGGGTGGAGAGTGGAATGGAAAATGATATCAATTAAGGAGGGCCCTGAAAATCAGGTAGTAGACCTTAGGTTATCTGTATGTGTGTCTATACTCTAGAGCAAGAGTTCTTAACTTTTTTGTATGAGAGCCCTTTTGGAAGTATAGTAAAACCTATGCACCCTTTCTCAGAATAATGTCTTTAAATGCATAAATAAAATCTATAGGCTTACAAAGGAGGCCAACTATACCGAAATACAATTACTAAAAAATTGTTTTTAAGTTCACATTGCCCAGGTTAAGAACAGATTTTTTAGCTAAGCTATTCACCTTTTCTCAAGCAAAAGCTTCTCTGAGGGCTGCGCTGGGTTATCAGGTAAGCCAGAGGCATGGGGACAAATGTCTACCATGCCCTTATCCACTGTACAGGTAATTGCCCATACAGGTCATTGAGTCCCCCGTGGATCTACTCTCCACTACCAAGCCAAGTAGCTGCAAGAACAAATCACCCCACTTCTGACACCAGTCAACTCTTGAACCAGAAACTACCCTAAATAAATTCATAAATTCAACTCTGTTCTCCTGTCCCATACATGAACACGTATTTTCATCCTCCATAAAAATAAAAGACAGTAATAGTAACCATTGACCTTTACATACTACTTGAAAGTTTACAAAGCGCTTTACATACATTTTTTTCATTTGATCCTCACAACAGCTTTGTGAGGAAGGTACAATTATCCCCATTTTTAAAATGAGGAAACTAAGTTTCAAAGATGTTGAGTGACTTGTGAAGGATCATACATCTATTAAGTGTCTAAGGTATAACTCAAACTCAGGGCTTTCAGATTTCAAGTCTGGCCTCTTCACTATAGGAGAAAGACAGAAGTTAGAAAGGGAGAAAGTAGAGGAAGTAGAGTAGGGGAGAGAGCTAATGGGGGGAAGGTGGAAGAAAAGGACAAGATAAATATGAGCCCTCCAGTTTCTCTCTGGTACCACTCTCACCACTCTCACCATACCCCACACCCACCAAACACATCCACAATCAGGTGGAGCTAACAATTAGTTTTCTGTGCCTGGGAACATGGTAGCACTTCTACCAAAGACATTCATTATCTTTCTAGTACATGTTTTAATGATTCCATGAATCTTACAGAGGCAGTGGGAAGGTTGAGGTCCCCCTAAAACCTGAGCTGCAGACCCTTTGGATTGAGTTTTTACTCTCAGGAACAATTCTTAAAAACATAATATCTTGGGGCAGCTAGGTGGTGCAATGGATAGAGCACCGGCCCTGGATTCAGGAGGTCCTGAGTTCAAATCTGGCCTCAGACATTTGACACTTACTAGCTGTGTGACCCTAGGCAAGTCACAACCCCAATTGCCTCTCTCTCTCTCTCTCACACACACAGAAGCATAATATCTTTCCCACTCTTGCCTTGGCAGGGGTCCTACCCAAGTTTTCATCTCCCCCTTTACCCCAACTAGTTTATGATAGTGATCCTTTGAACAGGAACCAGGCCAAGACACATTCCCACAAGAGGGGGGACCCTATATTCCTTTCCAGAGCATAGAAGCTCCCCATGAAACTCACAGAATTTCACATTCATTCATTCATTCATTCATTCATTCAACAAACATGTTAAGTCCCTGCTATGTGCTTGGCACTGGTTAAGTACTGCAGATACAAAAAGAGGCAAAAGACAGTCCCTGCCATCAGGGAGCTAATGGTATAATGGAGGAAACAAAATGTCATCAAATAGATGCATATATTTGTATACATAAATATATACATATATATACATACAAAATACCATCAAATATACATGAACTCAGTATCACCGTGATGTAAGTGACCTATGTATCTGCAGAGGACAGACTTCCAGTCCTCAGAGGGCAGGAGAGATAGCCAGAGAAAAAGCCTTGAGCCAAGAGATAGCCTCTTGCTTGTGGAATAGCCAGGAGGTCACAGGACCCAAGCCATGTGTTGAGGGTACTCATGATCCCTGAGGCCAGGGGGTGTTATCCTATGATATGGGGAGTAAATTCAGACCAGGGTGAGCTGGAAGTCTGTTCTAAGGGAGAGTAATTTGCCACTGTAAGTAAGTATGGGAAAAATCATTAGTAGATAATACTATCTGTTCGTGTCTATCCTCAGGACAGTCTGGGGAAATCCCATGCACACCTAACTCTAGGTCCACCCTCTTCTCGATTTAGCATCTAAGGACATCCCCAAAATGAAACTGCCAAAAAAAAAAAAACCAAACCTTTAGTTTGCCCCAGAATGTACATAGCTCGCTTACATCATGGTGCTACTGAGTTCACTAATTCCCAAGACCTGTGACCTACAACATGACACAGCACCTTCCATCTCCTGAAGGGGGAAAGACTAGATATATATCCCAGACTCCACCTCTCAGGTAGTCATCAGTTGAATCACATATGGGCCTGTTAGCTTTGTCCTGTTCCCCAGCCACAGACTACAACTCTAACCTAGCTAAGTGTCTGACAAAGTCATCTGGCTGATCACAGGGAAGACCTGACCAGAGAGTGTGGCTAGATCAGTGCAAACCCCTCACCCACTCCTGGGGAAAGAAAACCCACGCATATACTCTATTTGTGAAGAGCCAGAAGACGACTCTTCATAGAGGAAAGATAACAGTCTTTTTTTTTCTTTTTCTTTTTTAAAGCAGGAAAAAAGAGAACTTTAGAGGGGAGAAGAGAAGATGGAGAGTGAATTGATCATGATGATGGTGGAAAAATTCTGTGGATGGGCTTGTGGCGCCCCCTTTTTCCCCCATATAAAATTTTCAGGGCAATAGGGTGACTTTCCATTCTCAGAACCTCTCTCCCTGCTCTTCCCAAAGACCATAGGAGCCCTCTGTACCCATCAATCCCTATTTCTGCTCTCCAGAGCGTGTTGAATAAGGCAGGGCTAGAATATGGGACAAGCCCAGGCTGGCTGAGGAATTTAAGAGTTTGAGAACTGGCCTACTTCCAGTCCTGGAACCACACAACTGGATCTGTACAAACGCACTCCAACTTTCAATACACTTTGGGTGAGGAGGTGTGTAAATTTAATCTTAAGGGAATTCATTAATTCCATAGGCCTGTCACCCACTCCCAATACACAGAAACTTCTTTCCCTTTAGGCAGGGTTTCTTAACCTGAGCTCCATAAATTTTGGTTTTTAAAACATTTTTGATAACTGTATTTCAATAGAACTGGTTGCCTTTATTTTCCTTTGTGTTTTCTTTTGTGCAGTTACAGGCATTATTTTGAGAAGGGGTCCCTAGGCTTCATCAGACTCCCAAAGGGGTCCATGACACAGAAAAAGGTTAAGAATGTACTGCTTTAGAATATGGATTTGGTCACATACAAGCCAAATTCCACTTTATAGTCCTTACGACAGCATCTGGTATAGGGTATCACTGTCTTGCGGGATGCCATTGGTGCAGAAAGAAGCCAGCTCTTTGGGTCAGCTATAGAAAGAGGAGAGGGAAACAGATGTCCAATCGATAAAAGAGAAAGAAAAGAGAAAAGATGAACCAAAGAAAAACAGAAAAGAGAGGTTGGAAGGAAAGAGATGAGAAAAGAAAGAGCCAATGGAGGAGAGAGGTAGGACAGGGCAGAAAAATCTCAATAAGTCACTGTATCCCTTGATTCCACATAATCCAGTAGGGAAGAAAGAAGGGAGCAAGAGCCAGCAAAGGAAGGAAAAACAGCAGCAACAGCGGCAGGAGCGGTTTGGCCGGAGGGGGACTGGAGCTGTAACTCAACACCCTTCTTTAAAGAAATCTGTCCTCCTTTCTCCTCCTCCTCCTCCTCCTTCCCCTCCCTCCCTCCCTCCCTCCCTCCCTCCCTCCCTCCTTTTCTCCCTCTTCTCTTAATCCTCAGAACTGAGTCCCAGAACAGAGAAAGGGAGAGCTAACGAACCAGAGAGAGAAGAAGAATCCAACTAAGAAGGAAAGACAGTGAGTCTTGCGAAAGGGAGCAAGTGAGGTGGAAAGAAAGGAGGGAAGGAGAGAAGACAAGAGGGGGGTGGAGTATGGCCTTCGAGGAGGACTGGGCTGTCCCCCACTAAGGTCTCCTCCCCCACCACCCACCCCGCCTCCCTGCCACAGAGACTTGGATTCTGTGTGTGTATATGTGTGTGTGTGTGTGTGTGTGTGTGTGTGTGTGTATGTATGTGTCTTTCCTGGAGGATCCCACACAGACTTACCTCCGCCCAGGCATCAGGACACCTCTCTGATATTTTTGTTCCTTCCTTCACCAGTCGCCTTTCTTTTCTTTAGCAGAGACACTTTGGAGTTTGGGATGGACTGTCCTCACAACACTGGCCCCCAAGAAAACCAGACACTGGAGCCTTGGCACTGAGAGGAGGGGGAATCACTGCTGAGAGTGGGTGGGAGATCATCGAAGGGGTGGAGTGGAGGTGGGGGTGGGGGGCACACGGATCAATGAATGCAAGGTGCAGGGGTGTCTGGTCGCCAGCTGGTCATGAGGATGGTGTATGAGGCTGGAAGGAAGTTTTCGAAGTCAGACCACTGTTTGGCCAGGGTTAGTGCGTTGGTAAGTGTGCCCAGGTCCCTGTAAGTCTGTTTATGTGTATGTGAAAGGGCCAGTGCCTAGTGAGCCTGCATCTCCTAAGTTCATGTCATTTAATGTGGAACTAAATGGGGCAGGGGGGGGAGGCTAGCCTGAATGGGTACGAGCTAGTGTGTTAGGGTGAGTTTGTACTCCTCTGTCAGCCGTTGTCTGCATGTTTGGGGTGGGGGGAGGGTAGTCAATAGCTCAAGCAGCTCTTTGGAATTTATGATCTTCCAAATCTTCTAATTCCCCCCACCCCCATTTCTGTGAGGTCCCTGGCTGTGGTTCTAGAAGGATTTCGCAATCTCCTGAGAGTCAGTCTCATGAATCAATCTTGGCTCTCACTCTCTGGATCACCGTGTCTCTCTCTCTGTCTCTCTTTCCTAGCTCTTCCCATTCCTGCCATCCCTCTCCCAAGGCTGCTGTAGACCACATCCCTGAGAAACTTTTAAAAGTTCCTCTACCCTCAGGTGCCAAGAGCAGGCCTGGTTCATACTTAGCTACCTACCCAGCCAAACAACTCAAGGATCCTCCCCACCCTGAGCCCTGCCCCCGAGAGGCCTCGGAGACAGAAGCTGTGCTCAACCCTCGATCCTCATCCTTTCCTAACTGTGGCCCCTGAGTCCTCCCCAGTTCTGTGGCATGTACCATGTGTACCAGGAGTCAAGCCGCTCATCTTCATAAGACAGGTCCTTAGGGACCCTCTCCCTTGACTCCCCACCTCCAAGGCAGCTTTGAGGGGGGGGGTAAGGGAAGAAGCTGTTGGAGCCCCTTGGATGAAGACTCAGAAGAATTCTCAGCTCCTTGACTTGTCCCAAAGGACAGTCTCTCAGTTCAGGGGCTTGCTGGGTCGGCTTTCTCCTCCTCAAACCTCAGCTCCTGCCACTGCTCAGCCTCCCCAGACTGGGGGCCGCCTCTCCCCATGTGAAGGGGCTGGCACCGGGCCCCAGACCATGATGTTGGGAACCTCTTGCTGAAGTCTGCCCCAGAACCCAAAGCCAGTCCAGAGAAAGAGGAGGAGAGGACAGGCGTCTGGGACCATGGCTGTGTCGGTGAGTCCCAGCCTGGGGTGAAGAGAGCAAGGTGGGAATTTTGGGGGAGAAAAGAGAACAATCTAAAGCCTCTTCTAGTTTTGTTTAGTTTTTTTCTCTTTCTTCCCTTTGTGCTTCCCATCAGACCCCCACACACACTCCCATTCCCCCCCCCTCCCCGCTTTTACTTCTGTCCCTTTCATCTTCTCAGTGTCTTCCTGGCTGTTTTTCTTTAAATCTCTCCCTCACTTTTGCCCGTCTCTCTCTTTCACGCCTCTTTTTCTCTTCTTTTTGGGCCCTCCCTTCCCCCACCTCCCCACTTGTGTTCCCCTACTTTTCTTCCCTGAGACGGCTCCTGTGATGTGTGGGGGAGAGGGCAAAGGATGAAGGCAAAAATCCTACAGGCTTTTTTTAGGAACAGGACAGATGGCCAGTGGCAGCTCCCAAGGAAGAGAGCGTTGGGAAGCCGGAGAAAGGGAGGAGGGGAGGGGGCAACCTGAGGAAACAGAGTAAAGAACTGAGGGAGGAAAGGGGGACCTGAGGCACCCCCACTGAGAGGGAAGAAAGTGAAAGGAGCAAATGGACAGGAGGGGAGATAAGGAGCCTGAAAGAGAAAGAAAAACAGGGGTGAGGGAGAGAGATGATGTCAGTAGAGCCTCAGGCCACTTTCCAGGGACTGGAGGTTGAGGACAAAGGGAGGAGACAGCTGGCAGAACGGGATTTCGGGAGGGGGGACTCTCAGAGAGCACGTGGCTCTTTGCCACCCCCCATTAAACAAGCCTCATAGGCGGGGGTGTGGGAGGGAGGAGGGAGCCATTCCCCCCAAGTCAGGGCGGGGGGGGGGGGACCCAATAGGGGGCAGGGAGAGCAAGGGAAACCCCACCCCTTCATCAACCAATCAATCAGCAATTATATATTGTTCCCGGCACTGGGCTTCATCCCCACTGGCTAGATTCCAGAGGGTGAGAGACTCTCCTCCTTCGCCCTGCCCCAAGTCTCTATCCAAATATGAGAGTCCCTCCTTTTTCTCAGGAGACCCCTAGATTTAAAAAATCCACTCTGCAGCTTTTCCACTACCCTTCCACCAGACCGTTCCTCACCAGCCCAAAGATATGTCTGAGTAAAAGTAGACATGGTGCCTGGGGGCAGCTAGGTGGCACAGTAGATAAAGCACCGGCCCTGGATTCAGGAGGACCTAAGTTCAAATCCAGCCTCAGACACTTGACACTTATTAGCTGTGTGACCCTGGGCAAGTCACTTAACCCTCATTGCCCTGCAAAAACCAAACCAAAATAAAACAAAACAAAAAAGTAGACATGGTGCCCAGGGAGAGCACAGACGTGGGCCCATTTCCCTGTGCACTGGGAAACTAGGGAAAGACAGAAACCCTTGTGATCTCTATGCTGGGCAAGAACCCTACCCAAGGTCCCTCAATCTACTCTGTACGCGGAAGCCAGTGCCCTCCAATCCTCCAAGGAAAGGCTTTTCAGGCTCAGGGAATAAAGGATTCCTGGATCCACTCTTGGGATACTCCATGGCCCTTCTCCTTTTAAAACTTTACTTCCTTGATTTGTAAAGTAGGAAAAAGAATCTTCTATCACACCTCGAACTTGTGATTGGGGGGTGGGGGTGGCAAACAAGCATTTATTAAGCACCGGGAGCTGCACTAAGCATTTTACAGATATTACCTCATTTGATCTTCACAACAACCCTGGGAGGGAGGTGTTGTTATCATCCCCGCTTTACAGCTGAGTAAACTGAGGCAGACGGAAGTTAAGTGACTTGCATGGGTTCAAACAGCTGGTGAATGTCTGAGGCTGATTCAAACTTGTCTTCCTGACTCCAGGCCCAGCGCTCTATCCACAATGACACCTCGATGACTCCTAGCTGGGACACTAGGTCAGACTTGAAGTCAGAAGCCCTAGACCAGAAACCTGAGTCTACGTTTATTAGCTATCTGACCATGAACAAACGATTAACCTCTCTTGAACTGATGCTATGTAAGAAACTAATTAAGCTGTGATTCTCCCCAGTCTGTGTTGGGGAGAATATTTGTGTTTTTGTTCTTGCTATACCTTTGAAGTAAATATTCTTTTGTAAGAGCTAATCTGAGGGGGCAGCTAGGTGGCTCAGTGCATAGAGCACCAGCCCTGGATTCAGGAGGACCTGAGTTCAAATCCGACCTCAGACACTTGACACTTACTAGCTGTGTGACCCTGGGCAAATCACTTAACCCTCATTGCCCTGGAAAAAAAGAAAAAGAGCTAATCTGCTGTGTGGTTGAATGGAACTAGGGTGCTTGGACCCCTAAAATTGGGGGAATCTAATAAGTGAAGGCTGGAGCCACCTCACCCTAGTGCACCCTAGGACCCTAGGTTAGAGGCAGCAGAGTCCATGGAATCAGTGACATACTGGAAGTAATAATACTTGCGTTATCTCATGGTGCTATTGTAGAGAATAGAGCTCTAATTTAAAGTCAGGAAACCTGGATTCAAATTCTGGCTCAGTTAGTTACCCAGGTGATCTTAGGCAAGGTGCTTAACCTTACCAAGCTTCAGTTTCTTCATCTGCAAAATGGGGAGTTTGAACTAGAGTATTACTATTTCAGTGCTAACTTCCCATGACCTTAAATGTAAGCTATCGTTATTATTTTCATGGGAAGATTCAAATAGATGCTGCCTAGTTTGAAGGAGAGTATTGGTAATAAAATTCTTTCTCGGGGCAGCTAGGTGGCGCAGTGGATAGAGCACCGGCCCTGGAGTCAGGAGTACCTGAGTTCAAATGCGGCCTCAGACGCTTAACACTTACTAGCTGTGTGACCCTGGGCAAGTCACTTAACCCCAATTGCCTCACTTAAAAAAAAAAAAATTCTTTCTCAGGGCAGCTAGGTGGCGCAGTGGATAGAGCACTGGCCCTGGAGTCGGGAGTACCTGAGTTCAAATCCGGCCTCAGACACTTAACACTTGCTAGCTGTGTGGCCCTGGGCAAGTCACTTAACCCCAATTGCCTCACTAAAAAACAAAAAAAAAATTCTTTCTCTCTTCCTCTCTTGTCTTTCCTCCTCCACCAAGGCCCAGCTGGCCCGGGCCCTCTATGACAACACAGCTGAATCTCCGGAGGAACTATCCTTCAAACGCGGGGATGTACTCCGGGTGCTACAAGGGGAGGGGGCCGGGGGGCTGCAGGGTTGGTGTCTCTGCTCCCTCCACGGCCAGCAGGGGATCGTGCCTGCCAACCGAGTGAAGCTTCTACCCACTGGCCCCAGCCCTGAGTCCAGTCTTTACCAGGTGCCTCCTACTCGCCAGAGCACACCTGATGCAGTCCTGGGGCCTGGTCACATGGAACAGGAAGTAAGTGAGGGGCTAGAAGGTGACTTTCCCCCATCCTCTAGCCTGAAGACCCCAAGTAATCCTATTACCCAGGACCTTCCCAGGCAGTGCCCAGACTCTGTCTCTATAGTTCCCTCCCTGGTTCCCCAATCTAAAAAGCTCTCTCCTTACCAGTCTACACTACCCATCCTTTTATTTACACCCTTTTCTTTGACTTGCATTAACTTCTTTAGTTTCCTCTATCGAACTGAAGACATAGATAGCACGATAGCAAGAGCAATGGGAATCAGCAGAGCACAGTTCTAGTTCTGACACTTATTAACTAGGTGATTTGGGGGAAGTCAATTAACCTTAATGGTCTTGGTTTCCTCTTTTGTAAAACAAGGGGTCAGTCAGTCAATAAACATTTATTAAGACCTACTATGTATACTAAAGCCCTAAACTAAGCCATGCAGAAAAGTGCCTACCCTCAAGTTGCTTACACTCTAATATGGGAGATGACAAGCAAACCAATGTGTGCAAACCAGTTAGGTTGAGGATAAATAGGAAATTATTAAGATAGGAAAGGTTCTAGGATCAAGAGGGGTTGGGAAAAGCTTCCTGTAGATGATGATATGTTAGATGAGATTTGAAGAAAGCCAGGAGACGGAGATGAGAGAATTCTAGGAACCCAGGATAGCCAGAGAAAATTCCCTGAGCCTAGAGACAGTGTGTCTTGTTCCCAGACTAGCAAGGAGGTCAGGGTCACTGGATCAAAGAGAACATCACAGGGAGTAAGGTGTAAGAAGAAGAGAAAGGTAGGAGAGGGCTAGGTTATAAGGGGCTTTGCATGCCAGAGGGTTTTGTATTGATTCTGGAGGCTACAGGGAGTCACTGGAGTTTATTGGGTAGGAGGAAGATATGGTCAGACCTGCAATTTAGGGAAATCACTTGAGTGAGATGATGAGTTTCATTTTGGATATATTGAGTTTAAGATGACCATTAGACAGCCATAGTTTGAGATATCCAAAAGACAGTTAGAGATGCAAGACCTGAGGTCCTCCGAGAGGTTAGGGCTAGGTACTTTAGATTTGAGGATCTCCCCGTTAAATTCAGGGGCCTTCTTGCTCAGGAGATTGGATTTTCCCTTTTTTTGCATGGCCTGGACACCTTTGACCATCTGTTGAAGCCTATGGGTAACTGCTGAGAATGATATTTTTAAATACATTAAATAAAATAAATAGGAAATCAATTCTATCAGAAAAGCCATTATCAAACAATAATAATTTCTCAAATAAGTTCACAGACACCATGTTAAGATATTTTCTAAGTTCCCATTTAGCCCTAACATTTTTTGGATCTGAGATTTAGAGCAGTAAAGGAATTGAGAGGCTGTACAGTACAACCCCATCACGTTATGGGTAAGGAAACTGAGGCCTTGGAAGGTTAAATGAGTTATGTAAAGTAGCAAAGGGTTTGGAATGTAGCCTGAGAGCCCCAGTTGTTTACACTGTTACCACCTGGGACCATAACATGACTCACTTATTCCCTTCACTCCCCTCCCAGCCCCACTAACCCATGCCGTATTTGCTGCTCATTCAGGTGTATGTGATACCCCCACCACCTCGGCCTTGTTCTGACCCAAAACCCTCACCTGGATCCTGCCCACCATCCCCAGATGCCATCTATAAAGTCCCCAGAAGTAGTGTAACACAAACAGATGCCCCTGGAGAGACTCGAGAGGTGAGGATGAAGAAGCTAGGAAACTCTACCTAAGGAGAAATCCAGGAATAGCATTGAGAGGGGAAGGGAGGGAACATGGGACAGGGAGGAGGGATCTGCCCAAGTGTGAGAAAGTGAGCTAAGGGAACCAGAGGGAGCTTCTTTCTGAGTCTCACTGATCCTAGCTCCTTTTTTCCCTCCAGGTTTATGATGTACCCCCCACTGCTCTTCGAGTCCCCCCCAATGACCCCTATGACTCCCCAGTCCCTTTTCCCCGCCCCCTAGCCCGAGCATCCACTCTGCTCCCTGGGGGAGATGATGCCCCCTATGATGTCCCTCCAGCTCTGAAGCCATCTCCTGAACCCGACCTGGAGTGGGAAGGGGGCCGGGAACCAGAGCCCCCCCTCTACGCAGCCCCCTCCAACCTGAAGCGGGCATCAGCCTTGCTCAATTTGTATGAAGCACCAGAAGAGCTTATGGGAGAGGGCACCTCCACCAGCAGCGACGAAGCCATCTATGATGTGCCCCTGCTCGGTCCTGAGGAGCCCCCACCCCCTAGAGCCCCTAGTCCCCCTGGCTCCAATCCTACCCCGAATGATCTAGAGACCCTAGCCCTGCTCCTGGCTCGGAGTCCACCCCCTCCTCCTCGGCCCAGGCTTCCCTCCACCGAGAGTCTGTCCCGGCGTCCATTGCCCGCTCTGCCTGTCCAGGAACTCTCAGTCCCATCTCCTGTCCCCTCTCCCGCCTCTGGCCGAAAAGGGAGCATCCAGGATCGGCCGCTGCCTCCACCACCTCCCCGCCTGCCCAGCTATATGGGACTCAAAACTGAGGGAGATGAGGAGGGAAGAGTGGGTGATGCAGGAGCAGGAACAGCAGACCACCACAATGAGTATGAGGGCATCCCCCTGGGTGAGGAGTATGACTACGTTCATCTCAAGGTGAGCACAGCCTCTGAGCACTGAGCCCTCACTGTCCAGTTCTCAAGAGAAACAGAATGAAAAGGAAACAAGTGGGGGTAACAGAGAATTCTCCCAAATTCTTAGTACCATCTAATTGTCCTCTTCCCCCCTTGGGGTCAGGGTGGGGACTGGAAGAGAATCAATTTTATCAATGTGAGGAACTTCATCACCCCACCCCCAATGCACAGCTCTGTGCCTGGGGAGCTGAGAGGTTAACTGATTTGTCCCATGATTATCCCATAGGGATGGTAACACTCAAATCCAGGTCTTTCTGATTCCAAATCCTTATCCACCGCATCATATAACCTCTCTCTGGATTTGCTGCCTGGTTCTAGGAATCAATTATGTTGCTGAGTTCAAGCTCTTGAACCCAAATGTTTCCGTAATCACAGACTCTACCTTTCCTCCAAATGTTAAATTTCTGTCCCAACCTGCGTCCCTTTAACACTTCTGACTTACCCTCCTAGGGCATCATTGGGCATGGAAAGCATCATATGTGACCTTAGACAATCACAACTTCATTTTCCTCATCTCTAAAATGGGAGGGGGAGGGCAGTGAGGGGAGGAATGAGGATTAGATGAGTTCTAAGGTCTCTCCCAGATTTAAACAGATCCTATGACCCTGAGCCATTCCAGAAAACCGGGGAATCATGATAAAAATGATCAAATGATATACATGATCAAATCCTCATCATCTATGTAAAGTGCTTTGCACAAACCTTAAGGCAAACAATGATGTTTAAGAGCTGAAGGAAGGGGTGGGGGCAGCTAGGTGGCGCAGTGGATGAAGCACTGGCCCTGGATTCAGGAGGACCTGAGTTCAAATCCGACCTCAAATATTTGACACTTAAAAGCTGTGTGACCCTGGGAAAATCACTTAACCTTCATTGCCCTGCACCCCCCTCCCCCCAAAAAAAGTAAATAAAAGAGCTGAAGGAAGGAAAGGGGCAAATTAGTCAGCTGGACAGTCTAAGGAAGGAATGAAAGACCCAGCCAGACTTCCTCTGTCCCCTTCACTGAGACACTGGGTCCCCTCCTGCAGGGGATGGAAAGAGTCCAAGGGTCTGATCCCCCGGATGGGGCCACACCTGGGGTCCCTGAGCCAATGCTTCCAGAGAGGCTGCTGCAAGAGGAGCAGGTAAAACACCCCTGGGTGTGAGCAAGAAGCCTTGGGAGACTCTTCTGGGGAAGGGTACTAAATAGAAACTCAAGGAGATAAGTTAAAATTTCAAGGGAAGGACTGAAAACTTAGATGGGAAGATGTTAGAACGGGAAATGTAAAGAGAGGATTCAAGGAGAGGAAGGCAATATTAGAATTAAGGAGAAAGGAGTTAGAATTTAAGGAAGTAGTAGTCAAAGGGGTTAGAATTTAGGGAAAGGGGATCAACTTTGTTGGGAGGCAGAAAACCAGGCAGCTCCAGAAAGATGGGAAGTCCAGAAACCTGAGTCCTAATCCTAGCCCTGGCATTCAGTGAGTAACTGTGGGACAGTCACTTATCCTTCCCGGCCCTTCACCTGTAAGGTAATGGGGGTGAACTGGATAACTTCTATCTCAGAGATAAGTGCTAAGGGAAGGGACTTAAAGGGGGAAATGGTTACCCCAGGGAAGGCTCTGTCAGCTGCTCCCAAGGGTGGGGGCTCTGGCACAACCTCCCCAGTAATGCTGCTTCTCCTCCCCGCAGGAGACCCCAACCCCAGGGGAACCCCTGGATTTGCCTTCGGGTGACCTGCAGCTATTACACTTCTATGCTGGGCAGTGCCAGAGCCACTACTCAGCTTTGCAGGCCGCCGTGGCCGCCCTGCTGGCCAGTACGAGAGCCAACCATCCCCCTCGCCTCTTTGTGCCCCACAGCAAACGAGTAGTAGTAGCAGCCCACAGGCTGGTATTTGTGGGGGACACGCTGGGCAGGCTGGCGGCATCGGCCCCTTTACGTGCTCAGGTTGGCACCGCTGGGGCTGCTCTGGGTCAGGCACTACGGGCCGCTGTGCTGGCTGTCAAGGGTGCTGCCTTAGGTTACCCCTCGGGTCCTGCTGCCCGAGAGATGTCCCAGCGGGTTGCTGAGCTGGCTGGGCAAGCATTGCAATTCACTACCCTGCTCAGTGGCCTAGCGCCCTGAGCATCACACCTCCCCAACTGCTGGACACCCACCGGACCTCCCCCCAAAACAATTCCAAAACAACCTAGAACTCCCTCCCCAGCCTGAAATGACTGACTCCCCTATCTTCTGGAGTCCTCAGGGAGGTCCCTAAGCCTGTCAGCCCTCCCTGCCATGGATGCCGTGAATGCAATGGGCGGTTGTCCCTCCTCAATCCTTTTTCATTCCTTCTGATCATCTCATTCTCCCTTCTCCACTTTGGATTCTTCTCATGCCCATATCCTCCTTCAGCAGCTTTTTGTATGATCCTTTTTATATAAATTATTTATATTTAATATTATTCCCCAGATTATTAGGGGAGGGAAAGAGGAGGCACATGGTCTGCCATGGAGGGTGGGGGGAGGATTTCCCATCCTGCCCCCATCTTGGGCATTAGATCCCTAACCTTCCCCAGCTCAGCTTCAAGAAGAAAAACACATGGCAAAGGCAAAATGCTGGAAGGACTGGGAAGCCACTCCCTTGCATCCTGTGGTCAGAACCAGCTCAGAACCCTCTGCACCTCCAAGGGTGATGGTGAGGTGAGGATGAAGCAAGGATGCTGAGCCCACAGCTTAGGCCACCAGGGAGTGGGTGAAGCTGGAAATCTCCTGGAACTGAATATGGGATCGTGGGAAGGCCCCTGAGAAAACCATGGGGGAAAGAAGGGGAAGGCAGAGAGCATCGTAAACTGGAACAGTGCACCTCAATAAAACCTGCTCTTCGTCAACCATGTCTGTGCCTGTCTGTCTTTGTACTGACAAGCAAGATGCTTGGGGGAAGAGAAGCCCTTGCTTGGGAATGGGGACAGACTTAAGGACTGGTGGGAGGAAAGACATACACAGACAAGGGCTGAGGAAACAAACAGAAGCCTGTTAAATAAATGAGGCAGTGTGGACCAGTGGAAAGCATGCTGACTCTGCAGACAGAGGTCTTGACACTTGCTGCTGGTGGGGCCTCAGGCTTTCCTGGGCTTCAGTTCTTTCATCTGTAAGACAAGGAGGATGGGGGGGGGGGGGGCAGGGGGGGTGTAGGACTAGTTGGCCTCTGTGATCCCTTGTATCCTATAATAACCATGGAACAAATATGGAGAGAATATTAGTGAACTGGAGTTCCTCCTTGGGATTGTTTAATAATGCAGTAATATCCAAAACTCCCTGTGGTTCTTTCCATTGAAACAGAAAGGTTCCAGTTTTTTCCATTTTCTCAGGAAGCGGGAGGGTGTTATAAATCCATGGATCTTGAGTTGGAAGGGAGATCGGAAGATGACATCTATTCCACTCCCCCCCAACACACACCCCAGAAAGGTAATGGGGGCGGCGGATGTGTGTGTGTGGGGGGGGGGGTCGGTAAGCAAAGCTAGGATTTAAACTCCGGGCCTCTAGCCCCACATTCATCCTGCTTTCCCCATCACTAGTGCGATTGATGAGTGGGCACTGGAAGCCTCTGGCATCTACCCTGGGCTGGCTGGAAAGCAAGCACCCCCGCCCCGTGCCCAGCTCCCCCTCCTCTCGTTTCCATGCCTTGAGGCCACTCGGAAGAAGGGCGGATAGAGTGAGGTTCCCTCCCTCAGAGGGTGAGTCCAGGAGGACCCGGGAAGGGGAGGAGAGTCTAAAGGAAGGGGAGGAGAGAAAAAGGAGCTCAGAGCTAGAGAAAGGAAGGGGGGGTAGGGTGGGAGATCTAGCAAAGCCGTAGAGTGGGGGCCAGGCGGTGGGCCGGAGCAGTCAATAGCAGGGAGGGGGAAAGGGGGCGGGAGACTGGGCCAGAGGAAGGGAAAGAAGAGAAGGGGCGGGGAGGGGAGAGGAGACAACCCCCCCCCCCCCGCCCAAGTTACAGCAGTAGGCCCTGGCTCCTGGGCCACCCGGACCCCCTCAGCCCATGGGGGGAGCAGCAACGGCGCAAAGGCCATAGAGACCCCAGCCAGCCCCAGAGGGGTGAGTGACTGACCCCCAGAAGGTGCAGAGACCTCATCCCGCCCCCATCCCCATCTCCCCCGCTCCGCCCCTCCTCTTGTCTCCCTCTGTCATTCTCCATCCTTCCCTTTCCACCCTATTTTTCTCTCTTGTTTCCTACAGGTCAGGCCCCTACTCGCCCGGGGTGAATGGAGCCACGAGAGGGCGAAGGGGAGGGGGAAGGGGCACCAGTGACTCCGGATGCACTGGGAAGCAGCCTGTCCCTGGCAGCCCCCATAGGGCCCCCCAGCTTTGAGGTGCTGCTCTCTCAGGTGGGGGTGCTGGGGAGAGCACAGCAGGTGCAGCTGGGGTTGAGCTGCCTGCCCCTGCTGTTCGTAGCCCTGGGTCTGGCCTCAGACCCCATCCTCACACTGGTGCCGCCCCTGAGATGCCGCCAGGCCAATGCCTCGGGGTGGGAGCCGGCCCTCAACTCCAGCGAAGAGGCCTGCTCCCCACCCCCACCCAACAGCACCCGATGCCCCCATGGCTGGGACTACAGCGATCTCCCTGTGCTCAGCAGCAACATGGTCACCCAGGTGAGGGTCAGGGATGGGAGCAGAGAGGAAAAGGGTTTAAGGGCTGAGCTGGCTGGGGGATCCCCTGTCCTCTCCACACCAGCAAACCCTTCTCTCCCTCTCCACAGTGGGATCTAGTCTGTGAAAGGGGCTGGGAGGTCACCCTGGAGCAGATCCTCTTCCTCTTGGGCTTTGCCTGTGGCTACCTGGGTCTGGGCCATCCCATAGACAGGTATGTATGTGTAGGACAGGAGACCCGTCTAACTAAGGGAAGCCAGGTTTGAGACACGTGAAGGAGACTCTAGCCAGGGGAACTGGAAGGCGTTGGGCCGGCCCACCATTTAGAAGACAAGTCTCCAATTCTCTGGGTCTCTAGGTCCATGTTGATCTGGAACCCCATCCCCATCCCTGTTGCTCTCCTATGCCATTGGGTTATGCCACGGGACTCCAATCTGAATCCTAGCAATCCAATGGGACTGACCTTGGTTGGAGAGGAGGGAGGAGGCTGCAGGATACTGGGACGGAAGGTCTTCCCTTTTCTCTAGGGTAGGACGTCGAGGGGTTGTACTGCTGGCCTTGGGGCTGGCGGGACCCTGCGGGGTTGGAGGGGCTGCAGCTGGCTCTCCACCTGGTCTCACGGCTCTTCGATTCCTCCTGGGCTTCATGCTAGCTGGGGCCGACCTTGGCCTCTACCTCACCCGTGAGTATAGCTCCTTTGGTCCCTGTCCTTTGCTGCTTCCCTAAGGCGACCACCCTAAGCCTATCCTGCCCCTCTTACCCTCTCTGCCTCCCTTCTGCATCTCCCATCTCTTTCAATCAGAAGCCTCATAGATGCATAGAATGCTAGAAGCCTTAGAGATCATCTAGTTGTGCCCCCTCATTTAAAGGGGAGGGAACCGAGGCTTAGCAGTGGGAATTCACTTACCTAAGGTCAGCTAGTGCCAAAGAGAAAACGAGAACCTTAGTCTCTCTTTGCAATGCTCTCTTTTCATTAAATGCTGAGCTCAGCATCTTTGACTGCCATTGTGTTCCCCTTACCCAAGGCCTTAACTAACTAGCCTCTCTACCTCCTCCTCCCCTCTTCCCACTGCACCCTCTCCTTCCCCACATCCTCCTCTTCCTCTCCTATTGTCCCCCTTTGTCTTCTGGACCTGCCCTTGCCACCTCCCCAGGCCTGGAGTTGTGTGAGCCCTCCCAGCGGCTCCGAGCAGTCCTGGCTGGAGAGCTGATGGGAGTCGTGGGACAGTTTCTGCTCCTGGGCCTGGCTCTGGCTTGCAAGGACTGGAGACTTCTGCTCAGATTAATCACAGCTCCCTGCATTCTCTTCTTGCTCTATGGGTCAGTACCCTCCACCATGTCCTCTACGAGCTAGCCCATAGACCTAGGGAACTTCTGCTGTAAAGCCAGTCCTTTCCCCAACCCCACTCCAATCACCCATTCTACCACCACTGCCACTGAGGCCTTGTGTGTCCCCTTGGATCCCTGCTCCTAAAGCCCTTTGCTGAGCCTCATCTCCCCAGCTATGGGAGCTTCATGATCCCTGGGACTAGCATAGAAGGTCCCCAGGATAGGGAAGCCCAATCATGGAGAAGCTTTCACTGTGACTAGAACTCCTTTCTCCTTCCCTCCCCCATGATCCTCTCCCCTGCCTGTCCAGCTGGCCAGGTCTGTTCCTGGAGTCTTCAAGGTGGCTGTTGGTGTCTCGTCGGACAACAGAGGCCCAGGCTGTATTGAGGGTTCTAGCTCAAAGAAACAGACCTGAGGGGGAGCCACTGGGGGATGAGGCTGAAGAAGCCCTCCGAGGTGAGAACCTGGGGGAAGACGACTGAAAACTTCTCAGCTGATGAATAACTTCCAAGTGTGTGCACATGTGGGTGACTCTCTGTATGCAGACTTGAGACTTAGGCTAGAAAGGCCTCCTACTTCAGAAACCAGCCTCTGGGAGGCCTTCCATTCTAAATACAGGTCCCTCCATCTCAGAGGGGGTTCTGGCTATAGGATTCCCTCCCCAGGGACCAGATCAACACGTGTGTAAGGTTAGGCGTGTGCCCATATAACCACTTCGACTTCTGGAGTATGCTTCCCTCTTTCCATCCCTTCCTAAGATCTGGAGAACACTTGTCCCCTTCCTGCAACTGCCCAGATCTCCTTCTCAGCCTTGCTCAGCTGTCGCAACATCTGGAAAAACCTGCTTATCCTGGGCTTCACCACGTGAGCACTGAACAGTGGGAAGGGGTGGTGGATGGCAGGCTTGACTAATGCATGGACCTAACTGGCACCAAGGTCAGGAGGTGGGAATGGGTGGGGAGACCCTTTAGCCCAGTGGGCTACACATGACGTATTCCACATAGGTTTTATAGCCTGGGTTGTGGGAAGCTGAAGGCATGAGTTCCAGCAGAGGTGAGGGGGCTGTGGGAGGAAGACTCAAGGTCTTTCCATTTGTCTCACCCCTACAGCTTCATTGCCCATGGGATTAGGCATTGCTACCAGCTTGTGGGAGGAGGAGTGGGACGAAAGTCCCAGGTCGACTTCAACCTGTATTCCCTGCTGGCTGGTGGCACAGCAGGCTTGGCCTGTGTCTTCTTGGGGGTTACTGTTGACCGTTTCGGCCGCCGGGGCATCCTGCTGCTCACTATGACCCTCACTGGCATTGCCTCTCTCGTGCTGCTGGGCCTGAGAGATTGTGAGCATCCCAGAGCCATGATGACATCTGTCCCTTCTTCTTCTCACAGGGAGAGAAACCTCAGGCTATGGCCCTATCAGATAAGCCAAATCCCCTGGCCCTTAGCTCAATGTACATAATTCAATAATATAGGAACACTGCCCCATATGTACTTCTTCCCACCATCTTTTCTATCACCAACTCCACTCTATTCTCATCAACAAACGTTTGTTGGGCACATACTTTGTGCAAAATACCATACTAGATCCTGAGGAGATAACTTTGGGGATACTGCCCAAGTATTCAATAAATGAAATAGGCCTTCAGGACTCCAAAGAGCACTTTGGGTTGGGTGGTCAATGTCAATGCCACCCCGCTGGGGTTTTCTCAACTCCAAAACCTCTTCCCTTTGTTCCTGTAGATCTGAATGATTCAGCTGTCACTGCCTTCTCAGTTCTTGGACTCTTCTTTTCCCATGCTGCTGGTGTCCTCAGCATCCTTCTGGCTGCAGAGGTCATCCCTACAACAGTCCGGTGAGAACTAGGGCTGAGACTCAGGTGGGAATGGGTCATCTCCAGCCTGGTTCTAGGGAAGTTAATGGCAAGATCCAAGCTGGTCAGTGTGTAGAATGCTGGCCCTGAAGTGAGGAAGATGTGAGTTCAAGTCTTCTTCCAGATACTTTTTAGCTATGTAACCCTGGGCAAGACACTTTTCTTAGACTTAATTTTCTTTTTTATAAAAAGAAAAGAAAAAAAAAGGAAGGAAGAAAAGAAAAAAGAAAAAGGATAATAATACTACCTATTTCAGGGTATTATTTTGACAAATAGAAATATGTGTAAAACGCTTTGCAAACCTTAAAGCACCATATAAATGCTAGCTATTGTTATTCTTCTTTTTTTTTTTTTTTTGGTGGGGCAATGGGGGTTAAGTGACTTGCCCAGGGTCACACAGCTAAGTAATTGTCAAGTGTCTGAGGCCGGATTTGAATTCAGGTACTCCTGAATCCAGGGCCGGTGCTTATCCACTTCACCACCTAGCCGCCCCCTATTGTTATTCTTAATATTGATATTATTAGGAAGGGGATGGTGAAGGAAGGGAACAGGGTGGGTAAGTTCTAAACTAATAAGGGGAAGTTACTATTTGGGTCAGTATTGGGGTTTTCAGGCTCTGTCTGAGTTTCATTTTCCTTCTTCTGCAGGGGACGGGGCCTGGGCCTAATCCTGGCACTGGGGGCCTTAGGCCAGCTGAGTGGTCCAGTACAGCGGCTCCATGCTGGTCGAGGTGCCTTCTTGCAGCATGTGGTCTTGGCAGCCTGCGCCCTTCTCTGCATTCTCAGCATCATGCTGCTGCCCGAGAGCAAACGTAAGGCCCTTCCAGAGGCCCTGAGGGACGGGGAGCTCTGTCGTCGGCCCTCCTTGCTAAGGCCACCACCCCCAACCCGTTGTGACCATGTCCCACTGCTTGCCACGCCAACGCCTGCCCTCTGAGTACCACCAGGGTGGATGCTGACAGGAGAACGGAGGGCACTACTTGTGAAATGCAAAGAGGCTAACAGATGGCCGTGAAAGAGATGGGAAACACCATAGCATGCCATGCTGGTTATAGGAAGGCCAAGGTACGCCAAGAGTGGACCCACGGGGGAAGTCTGACCACAGACATGAAGGAAGTTGGGGGAACCTCATCCAATAGGAAGCTGGAGTACACCAAGAAGGTCACGTAGAAAGTGGAGTTAAATACATCCCAGCCCATGGGATAGCACATTTAAACAAGGGGAGAACAAAAGCCTGCTTCACTTACTCTTCCCTGCTATTTTGTGGTCCTCCTCACGACCAGAGTCTGGGGGAGGGATCATGGGGTTCTGTACAGTGATCCCCTTGCAGAGGACACAGGTGTGGACTGCAGTAAGAACAGCAGGGCTCTCTCTAGTCTCACCCAGGGATACCCAGACCTCACACACTGGGCCTACTACTTACCCTACTACTTATATTTCAATAAAGAAATTTTAAATGGAAGAACAATGAGGAGCCCCTCTCTCTCTCTCTCTTTTTTTTCTTGCTCTGTCCCTCTACACAATGGCTTTTTGCAATGGGAGTGTATCTCTGAGATCTGAAACATACCAACCCCCTACCTTACCATTTCCTCCCTCTCACTGGACTCTGGAGAAACGATGTTGCTACTTTCCTTCATCACTTGTCCCATGAACAGCTACTAGAGGGCAAGGTGACAGAAGAGAGTTGGCACACTTGTCTCAGTGGAGCTGGAATTTTTCACTTTGGGATCTGCTCTCTTCCCACTTAATACATCTATATTCCTTCAAGAAAAATTTTAGATACAGGAATGGGAAGTAGCTGCCCAAATCCCAAGAGCTGATTACTAACTGTCCTTATGAATTGCTCCATTCATGCAACAAGTATTTATTGAGCCTACTGTGCGTCCTAGGCACTATGGGAAGATACAAGGATACACTAGACGACACAGTCTCCGCCTTCAAAGAGCATACTATCAATCTGGTTGGGGAGTCAAGATGCACAGATCAAAATTAAATAATGATACCAAGGCAGTAGGTATGAAGAGGCAACTCAGAACACTGCCGCTTGCCTCTGAGTGCCTTACTCAGATATGAAACGGGCTTCCTATTGCTTGCACTACCTCCTTGACTACATCAATGGGAAGAAAATGCTTGTAAATTACAATGTCTCAGAGAAATGTATGTTATTATTATTATTATTATTATTATTACAAGTGCCATTAAGAGTTTAGAGGAAGAAGAGGGTATCTAAAATGGAAAGTAGGGCAGGATAGTGAGATAAGACTTGCAGACAGATGACTTGGTCAGAGGTCCTGAGTTCAAATTCCACTTCTGCCACTGCTTATGTGACCTTATACCAGTCCCTTCTCTCTGGGTTTAATGGAAAACAGACTGGATGAGAGAAACTTTAAGGATCTATTTGAGCTCTAAATGTATAATCCTTTCATCTGTGCTAATTGGGATGTGAGAGCTGGAAGGATCTTTAGGGGTTATCTAAATCAATCCCCTCATTTTTGCTGATGGGGAAACTGAGGTCGAGAGAAATCACTTCCCTAAAGTTATTGTAGGCTGGTGACCTGAAGACTTCACTAGGAGTGTTTGGAAGGGGACAGGAGGATGGATGAATGTCTCCATTTCAGCCTTTAAAGTAGGGTTTGTTTAGATAAAGACCAATTTCCAGCATGTTGGCAGAGCATGAAGATAGGAATAGAATAAGCATAGTATTTTCAGGGTTGGTTTTTTTCGGACAAGAAGTAATAATAGCTCTTTTAAGGAAAGCATAACCCTAGGGCTCTGTGGACCAATAAAATCATAGATGAGAAAGCACTTTGAGATCTTTAGGGGGGGGAAATCTATATAACCTATAAGGCTACCCCCTACCAGAAATGGAGAACAAATTTCTTTATAATGCTTCATTAAAAGGGCAATGCTCTTAAAATCTGGACCAAGAAAATCTGGGATGCATGGTCACTATAAGTATAGGAGAAAAGACAGTGGGAATCAGAATTCCACCTGTAGCCTTGAATTATTGGTAATATGGAAACAATGTCCATCCCAGATCAACCTCTGGAGGTGCTGTGTGAACTATTAAAATCACATATGAGAAAGGTCTTTGAGTACTTTGGGGGAAAAAAAGTTCTATATAAATCTCAGGCATCATTTGCTAACAATTTGGTACAGTATATGCTATTGAGTAGTTCAGTAATTTCAAAAGTAATGACAAAAATAATGAGCTAATTTCCTTGTCAATGTATATATACTTTTCTGAACAGAGCTGGCAAAAGTCTGGAGGAAAGACATTAAAATGACCAAGGGGTTAAAAAAGAGAGAGAGGGAGGGGAGAGAGAGAGAGAGAGAGAGAGAGAGAGAGAGAGAGAAAGAGAGAGAGAGAGCGCGAGTGATTAGATGGCACAAAGACAAAAGTTAAAATTCTTGGCCCTGGAAAAGTTTATGTTCTAGTGGGAAAACCAACAGGTAGACAGAGAAATGCATAAAAAAATATAGACAATTACAGAGCCTGGAAAAGGGCCAAACTCCTAGGCAGATGAGAGGCATGGGAGCTAAGCCTTAAGAAATAGAGATCAAATAAATGTCTACATTCTCAGCCTTGTTTAATTTTTGCATCATTTCCACAAATAAAATGGGCATCCCCATAAAAAATGTGATTGTAAAGTGTTTAACAAAATAAATAAAATACAACACACAAAAAATAAAGATCAAAGTCTATGAAATCACAAGGCTTCTAAGCAATGAGGGCATTTGACAAAGCATTTATTGTGGAGGGCAGCTGGGTGGTGCAGTGGATAAAGCACCAGCCTTGGATTCAGGAGGACCTGAGTTCAAATGCGACCTCAGACACTTGATACTTACTAGCTGTGTGACCCTGGGCAAGTCACTTAACCCTCATTGCCCTGCCAAATAAAATAATAAAATTTAAAAAAAAAAAGCATTTATTGTGGCTAGTAAAGTAGTAAACATAGCCCAGGCATTCAGGTGATAAGGTACCTATGCTGGAAGAATTTATACTGTAGTTGGGTAGGTAAGATATATTCATATTGCAGACATAGGGAGAAAATTATAAGCAGCGTGTAAGGCAAGTAAGTCTGGTTCATCAGATCCTAGAATGCTAGAATTTGGCAGGTGTCCCTTTGAACCTTGAAGGAAAGTTCTCACGCCGAAATAAAAGAAATTGCTGCCTTAGTTTGCACATAGTTTGGTGTTTCAGTTAGCTGCAATTGTACTAACTCAAAACCCTGGTTCAACAAGGGCTGAGATAAATTCATGAATGATATACTGATCCACAATGGAAGAAGTTAGGGATATCTGAGAGGTACATTCTTCATGTTATGTGGTCATCATCATGAAAGTCCACTTGAATACCTTGAGAATATAAAATCAGCATGGTTCCCCCTACCTTGCAGTGGCATGTCACCCCTTCAAAACTTAATAGACAGTCTTTTGACAGTTGCTGTGGCTGAGAGAATTTGTCACCCTGCAGCCAACCTGGGGGTGAGACTATATTGAGATCAATATTCAGAGAATATATGTCCAGTTCTTCACTGAGATCACACTAGATGCCTTCCCAATTTGGTAAGGACCAGCCCGAGCTTTTGAGCTCCTTTACCAATTCTCAACCCTGCCCCTGCACAGCCTTGGAGAAAAGGTCATGGGGAACTATCAGAGTAGAACTAAACACCTGATATCACAAACAGGGGACCTGATTTGTCTATTTCTTAGGTAGGTGAGATAGTGTTGGGTTTGGAGTCAGGAATACCTGAATTCAAATCCAGCCTCAAATTTTTACTAGCTATGTGACCCTGGCCAAGTCACTTGTCTCCTCAACTGTAAAATGAGGATTTTAACATTGACCTCACAGGGTTTAAGAGATCAAATGAAAATAATTTTAAAGTGCTTAGCACCCACGACTGGCAGATAGTACTTAATGCTTATTCCCTTACCCTTCATTTTCCCTTGCCCAGTTACGTTCTTGGTTTTTAATAGGAAATTAATTACAGCACCACCCTCTGTCCTACAGTTTTAGAGAAAGAATATACATGTACATGTGATTAGTTGCCAATGACTATTCCATATATACTCAGTGTACAAAGAAAAGGCTTTTCCCCAAAGTTGAGGTCAGGGAAGGCTGGAAGTAAAAGAACTAGTAAAAGATCTGGGTAGGTTGCTTTGTGGTGTATCTAACTTTCCCTGTGGCATCTCTAAGGAAACTTTGGGTCTTGCCACCCATGTGCCCTACAGACAACCTAGTGGTCATATTCCAAATATCTTCACCTTCAAAAAATATTGGGCAGGTTGTCCAATGTCCCTTTTACTTCCCAAAGAGCTTGATGGGAAGGAGAACGCCAAGGCAGACTCTTATTCCTCAAAGATATTATTTTCCCCTTCATTCATCTTACACGCTAACTCATAAATATTCCCCATCTAAAATGGGTACAATAACCTATATCAGATTGTTTGCTGGCTTCTGGAGGGGGAAGGGAAGGGAGGGTGGAAGAAAAATTTGGAACTCAAAATTTGGAACATGTAATTAGGGGAAAAAATGTTTTTAATCAAATCAAAATTAATTAAAAATAAAATGGGTACAACACTACAGTTCACAGCAAAATAATCCGGAGACCTAGCGAAGTAGGAAATCTGAATCTTAGGACAGGAATTGAGATTCACTGAGGAATGTTATTGGGGAATAGGAATGGGGAGTAGCAGGGTGGTCCTAAATCAGAGAAAACAGTAATTTCTACCTTAATGAGGATTAGGCCAATAAAAGAGGGGAGAGGGATTATTTCCAATGGCAGCCAAAGAAGCCCACACACACATCCGACCCACTGGAATGCTTAAGGAGATGGAATTCTTAATTCCTAAAACAGGACCAACCATGCAAGAAAATCCTCTCAGGCCATCCTTAAAAACCCGCAGAGGAAAATTTAGCTATGTGGCCAGCAAGCCACACTACACCCTCTAGTGGACAGGTAATGTTGCTTAATCCACTTCTGCAGCCAGCCACTAAGCTAATTCTTAGTTGCACAAATTCCCTAGATAAATTTATTCAAACATCAAGAACCTACAAGTCCAAAGGTCCGGAGAATACAAATCTGCTCTCAAATAAATTACTAACTAGGGAGGAGGAAAAAAAGTGAAACTATTATGGTTAGTGGCCAAAATGACTAGTTATCTAATAGGTGCTATCAGTATGAGTCAGAGTAGTAAAGGAAGCCTTCATGGGAAAGCTTAATTGGGTCTTGAAGGATGGGGAACTTCACTGCCAAATGCAAGATTTCAAATAAGAAAAAGTATCATGAAATGTTTACAAAACACAAACTCTACATCTGGATTAGATAATTTGTAGTTGTAGACACAATTGGAAGCAGCTGGGTGGTGTACCAGATAGAGCATCTGGCCTGAAGTCGAAAGATCGGACTTTAAATCAAACCTCGACAACAGCTATGTGACCCTGGGCAAGTCACTTAACCCCTATTTGCCTCAGTTCACCTGTAAAATGGAGACACACTGAAGAAGTGAGGCTTCTGACTTGAATCTCTGGACAACAGAAGAAACAAAAAGGAGATTTTTGAAGCAAGAAACAGGTTTTTGAGTTGAGAGGGAGGTGATAGTATTAGGTAGCTATAGGCAGCACTAACTGGAGACAAAGCAATAATCTACATTTGATAAAAATGTTAGCATCCTAATTATCAACTATACATCCTTCTAGAATTAGTTTACCTCTACAACTGTTTCAGTTGAATAAATTACAAATAGCTTAATTTCCTAAGTTTACATGCCAAGAAAGGTAGGAGAGGCAGCCTGTTAGCTCAGGCTTAAAGCAAAGCCTTGGGAAAATCACCTACAACCAAATGTGCTTAACAGACTTATGAAAAACAAAGCCTGCAACACTTGCCCCAAACCATACTAAAACATCATTGGGAAATATTTAACAAAATATAAAATGTTAATGTGGTTTTTTGTTGGGTTTTCTTTGGTGAGGCAATTGGGATTAAGTGACTTGCCCAGGGTCACACGGCTAGTGTCAAATGTCTGAGGCTGGATTTGAACTCAGGTACTCCTGAATCCACGGCCATTGCTCTATCCACTTCGCCACCTAGCTACCACTGTTAATGTGGTTTTTTAAAGTCAGTGTGTCCATAAGAAGTCTTATGTCTGTTTAGTGGCCATCTTTGAGTTTAATACCACCAGAGGACAGCACACATGCATTTAGGTCACTCTACCTAGCCACTTGGGTTTTTCCAGTCTTGGCTTACATTTCTACCTATCAAATGCCCAAGAATACAACATATAGTCCAGAAAGCTAGTCTTCCTCAATTACAGGGTTCATCATCCCAACTACTTGTAATTCAATGCCTCCTTTTAAATTTTAAGTGGCAAATCTACCTCCATAACACCAACACTTCCAATCAAGGAGGGTTTACCTTCTAGCTGAGATGTAAGGGAAATAAATATTCCTTCCATTCAAAAGGCTGCACACTTATTTTCAAAAAACATTTTTTATTTTATTCATGACACATATTAAAAAAAAAACAAAAAACTCCTCCCACCCCTGGAAATACCTAAAAAAATAAACAAAATCCCCAAGCCCTCCCTCCATTCCCTGTTCCCACTTCCTCCCGCTCCCTCCAAAACCAAATTAAAAGAAAAAAAGAAAAAAAAGAAAAAGAAAAAACACCCAACCCCCATCCCCCCCAAACAAGGTGGTGCATTTCCCCAGGGGGAAGGGGAGTTTACACTGCAGCCGCTGGGAGCGGATCGGAGATCTTCCGGCTACAGAAACCTGCAAAGAAAGACACTCAAAACAGAAACAGAAACACAAACGGAAACAAAATAGATCACCAGGGAATCTCTGGAGGGTCAGGAGAAGTAGTCCCAGGGATGAGGGACAGGGAGCCAGAGGGGAGGTGGGAGGGGGATAATTGGCAGGATAAGAGGCAGGCAGGAAGGAGAACAGGGAAGAGATGGAGGGAGGGTAACAAGCAGAACAGTTTTGTGTCCTTACATACCCTTAGGTAAAACCTTTCCCACCATCCTGCCCCCACCCCTGAGCAGCCCCAGTGGGTGAAATGAGGAGAGGAGGCAGGGGGGAGAGGGGTAGGGAACAGCTTGCGGAAGTCGAGGCTTGTCCATGTCGAACCCCCAGAGTGAATGAGCAGCCCCCTGGTCCCATTCCCCGGGGAGCCCTTCCCCTGACCAGACCCTCAGAAGCAGGTCCCTCCTCAGCAGTTAGTTATGGGATTCTCCCCCCTTCCACAGTATATCTTTTTTTTTAAAAAATATTTTTTTTCCATCAAGGTCATCTTCTGTTTTTCTTTTTTTTTTAATTCTTTTTTTTTCCTTCTTTCCTTTTTTTCCTCTCTCTCCTCCTAATACACACTTTTTTGGTTTTTGTTTGTTTTTTGTTTTTGTTTTGTTTTTGTTTTTTTTTTGTTTTTTTTTTTTTTAGTAAGGGGAATACCATGACGTCGCTCTAGCCCGGCCCCTAGAAAAAAGAAGGAGAGTTGGGTGTAAACATAGTTAATGGACATCTCAGTACAACCCCCTCCCGTGGTCCTATAGTTCTTATTTAAGGGGAAAGTGTTTCACTACAAACACCTAAAATCCCACCAGAGGGCACAATGCATCAGAAGGGAAGTTGGATGATGAAAAGAAACTACACTTAGAGAGCATGTCCCAGTAAGGAGAGAGAGAAGAAACTGAGGAGAGGCTCAGGTCCCAAATATTCCGATACTTTTCAACCCTCCCGTGAAAGCATTCATCCTCTTGCCCAAGAGAGATAGTACCACCACCAGTACCTTTCCTAACTCTCCAGGGATCAGGAAAAATAAGTCTTCTGAAAAGCTAGAGGCTTATACTACCTAACTGCCCCTACATATGTTAAGGAGATTAAAGTAAAGGAATGACCTAGGATCTCAAAGGAATAAGCACCCAGACACTAAGAAAATTTTAATTCCTAAAATCCTGACAAAGACTAGTAAAGATAACCTCAATATCCTCTTCCAGAACCGGGTAGATCCAATCTGGCTCTGGAATTTTCTCAAAGACTATAACACTTCCAATCCCTTCCCAACTCTTGAGGGAAAAAAAAAAAATCTCAACTCACCGCCCCCCACACCTTCCTATAAAGGGCACTGATACCTGGTTCTACCCAGCGTTGTGTGTAGAAACCCTCACGTTAGCAGGTTTGTAGTCCTACTAATAATTATGAGGGAGAAGCCTAGGAAGGGATTTGGAACTTTCTGCTCATCCCCAGTTAATGCTTAAGGACTGGGTTTCTATAAGTCAAGCTTGCCCTTTAACTACCATCACACACAGGCAAGGATTGAAGCTCCTCTAGGAAGTGAGGGCTTGAACCAGATGAAAGGCAGGGTATAAGACTCATGGGGAAGAAGAGAGGAGCAGCCCATCTATCCTGACCTGTAGACTCGGCCCCGGGGTCTGCTGTTGAAGCCACTATAGAATCGAGAGCGTGAACTACTGTAGTTAGTAGCTCTGGCACGATAGCGGGCACGTGGAAAACCCCGATCTGTGGTGCTGATCCCCGGCCGATTGGTCCGTTTTGGTATCACCTAAACAAATGGAAAACAATCACGACAGGTTAATGGCAGTCCTCAGAATCCACATGGAACACTCATTAATAGAGAAAGATCTTACTTTGATCTGTCGTCCTCTGAAGAGAGAATCGTCCAAGGCCATTGATGTCCTCACTGAATCTTTATCTGAAAACTCTATATATGCAAAACTGGGAAAGGGGAAGAAACAGAAAAGTAGAGATATTTTCACGTTTAGTGTTCCCACAATTTTCTATACACCCTAATTCCACCCATATTACTGCTAGCCTAGTATGTAAGCTCCTGAAAGGAAGGCCGTATGATCTAACTTATTTGTCTATTCAACAAATGTTTTAAGCACCTATTGTGTAAAAGGCACTAGGCTAAAAAAAAATTAAATTTGAAAATAAATAAAAAGGCACTAGACTAACCCTAGGGATACAAATGCAAAAATGAATTGAATGCCTGCCCTCAACAAGGATAGGGACTAGACCTGCGATTTCACTGGTTTAAGGAATGCCCAGATGAAGAAAGGATGGCATTTTTTCTGCAAAGTGTAGTTAGTCTTAGAGAGTTGCCTAGAGCAAAGCTTCTTAAAACCGTGGGGTCTTGACCCCATATGGTATCACATAATTCAATGTGAGGATTGTGAAAAATCTGGCAACTATAAAAGATTATGTATACCTGTTTTATATACTTATATATCCAGGGTTGGATAAAACTTCTCAGGTGAAAAAGAGCCAAGAGTGGAGAAAATTTAAGAAGCCCTAGCCTAGAGCACTGAAAAGTTAAGTGACTTTCCAGTATGTATCAGAGATAGAACCTGGACCCAAATCCAATAGGCTTCAAAGCCTCTAACCAATACTACAAGGTGCCTCTCGACATTCAACAAAGTACCAAGCATAACATATACCTGCCTCACCTTTAAAATTTTGGTGAAATTATTATTAACCTGGACTCTACCACCTCTTCCCCCTACTTACCCTTTAGGATGGCCACTGAACTTGTCACAAAGGATGGTAACTCGATTAACTGAACCACAACCATGGAAGTGTGCCTCCAGCTCTTCTGCTGTTGCACCATAGTCAACCTAAACAGAAAAAGATCAACACAACCCAAGACAATACTGGCTGCTGGTCTAGTATTGGGATTGGGGGAATAAAGGGAGAAGAGGTCCTAAGTCATCTAGATGCTAACAAAAGACACACTAACTACAAAGTCGGATCCATTCTCTCTTCTGCCTTAACCTATACCTTTTCCTTTGCAATTCACACTACTTTGGGTCTCTACAAATTGCAGGGAAGCTAGACTAAATGACATTTAAGGTCTTCCCAGTTATAAATCCTACAATTAATAGTATACTTCCCACTCCCACCCTAATGCTAAATCCCTATTAACCACTCTCTTGAAAATATAAGATTTGCCTCAACAGGTCCTCTTTCCAAATCTTTCCCCCAAACATTCACCTCCCCCAAGAAAAAAACCAATACTTACATTGCCCACATAGATGGACCGGGCATCAGCCTCCATCTTCTCCTCAATGGACATGATCACAGGGCCAGCTACAAAACAGAACAAATTTTCCTTTTCTACTTGATCTTTATAAAAACTCCCATTCCTAACACCTCAATAGACAGTAACCTAAGAAGTCTCATATCCTTGAGAGACTTCTGATAGCAAGCCCTGAAAAAGAGTAAATTTAAGAGGTGCGATACATTGGAAAGGAATCATGGCCAACTATTAACTACCTATGTGACTTTGCTCAAGTCCCTTCACCTCTTCGGACCTCAGTTTCCTAATGAGAGACTTGAACTAAATGACCTCTAAGGTCCTATCTGGATCGGACCAATCATTACAGAATTGCCATTGTTCTCTTAGCACTTAAGAGTCCTTACCTAAATTCAGCACTGAACAGCTAATATATCAACTAATAGGCTCTACCTAAATTTAGGGGGAAAAAATTAAACCTGAATTTATGAATTTAGGTGATCGAGGCAGTCACTAATTTAAAAAGAAAAAGAAACGTGACACAAGGGACAATAGTGCCCTCTCCAAAGCACGGTTCCTAGCAAGGTCACCAGGGAAAGATCTTTCCAACCCGCCCCCCAAACCCCTGACATCTGTAGTCGTCCCCCCTTCCTTTGAGCCTGGGCCTGTTCCCATCACGGCACCAGCACTCACCATTGCCTGGGGGTGGGCTCATGTTCATCTGTTTCTCCACCTCGTTCTGAAGCTCCTTCAATTTCTCTGCCTCTTCCTCCATCTCCCTTACTCGGGCTTTGATGGCCTCCAGCTCCTGGAGTGGGTGGGGTAGGAGATCGGGGCTCAGGGGAAACATGGAGGGGCCTTCTCTGTTTCTCCGGCCGCGGAGACTGCCCCAGCCAAACGCTAGCCCCCTCCCCCTCGGCCCCCTCCTCTCCTGCCCCTCCTTCCCTGCCCCACCCCCCACCCCTGCCTCGGCCGGGACGGGCCCCACCGCGTCCTGGCTCCGACACCAGCTCCGGCCTGGGCCCTAGCCTCGGCCTCCCTCC
Source organism: Dromiciops gliroides (assembly GCF_019393635.1). Lineage (NCBI taxonomy): Eukaryota > Metazoa > Chordata > Mammalia > Microbiotheria > Microbiotheriidae > Dromiciops > Dromiciops gliroides. The sequence goes on from NC_057862.1 coordinate 175,986,303, forward strand.
CGCCCGCCGCCGCCGCCGCCGCCGCCAGCCAGCCAGCCAGCACTCCGAGTCCCATCCCGTCCCGCCCAGCTTCGCGTAATTCCCCGCCCACGACCCGCCCGACCCCTCCCCCCGCCGGCCGCCACCACGGCGGCCCCTCGCCCGCCCCGGGGCCGGAGGCCCTTCCCCCATGACCCCAACCTTCCGCCCGAGCGCCCGTCCTCACCGGGTCCTCGATAGCGCCGTCCCCCGGGTCGCCCTCGACCAGGCCCGGCTCTTCCTCCTCCTCCTGACTGCCGGGGGCTCCTGCGCCGGGCCCAGGGCCGGAGGCTCCCGGGGGGGCGCGGGGCCGGGGCGGCTCCTCCTCGGGCTCGGGCTCGGGCTCTGGCTCTAGCAGCAATTCCTCAGGCTCCAGCTCCTCCGCCTCCAGCCCGTTCCCGTAGTCCCCCGCGCCGCCCGGGGCCCCCTCCCCGGGCTCCCCCCCGGCCCCGGGCACAAGATGGCGCCGCCGCCCCGGCCCGGAGCCTCGACCGCCCGCAGCCCCCGCTGCTGCTGCCGCCGCCGCCGCCGCCGCCATAGCCGCTCAGACTGGGGCCCGCCGCCCGGCGATTGGAGAGCCGCGCCGGCCACGCTGGGGGCTCATTAGCCAAGCAGCCTGCCCGTCACCAGTCGCTCGGAGTCCATTGGGTAGAAATACTTGGCAATCAAATAAAGTCACGCCTCTAAGGCGGGGTAGCTAGCCAAATCCTCGAATCTCGGTAAGGGAAACTTGCCTGTCAGTCAACGTCGGTCCCGCCTTCTCCCGTCATTAGGTAACAATCCCGCCACGCTGTGACGCCATCCCCGCCTCTCTCTCCCTATGGGCCACGCCCCCTCTCTGCACTCATCTTGTCGTGCAATGCGATTGGCCGCTAACTACGAAAGGCGGAACGGAATCTCACGCACACCACCCCACAACCCAATCCGAAGCTCGGTTGCCGATTGGTCCCAGAGGTTCGAAAGCCCCCAACCTAGGTTACAACACGTGACCGCTTCAGCCAAACGGACTGTCAAACTCCGAGCACGGGACCTCTGGTCATATGATCGAATTCTGAGGGTGCCGCCATCTTGCTTTCTTCAGTCACTCCGAGGGCAAGTGAACCCTTGGAAGGGAAGCTGTGATTATCTCAAGAAAGCGTCTTCCCGATGGTAAACTGCCAGAATTGGAGCGCTTGTAAGAACCACAACATTCAATTCGGCATTCGACTTGCATTCAAGAGTGACTGCTTCGCCCCTTGCCTCCTGCCCTGGCTTTCCATAAGCCTCTCCTATAAACATGAAGCAGAAACCAGCATACAACATAACCTGCCACTGCCGGTGAAGAGTCACCACACTTTCACTTTGAGAGAATCAGGAATGCTTTACTCTAGGAAGGGCAGTAGGCTAACTGATCCAAAGCATTTTCTGGCCAGGTTATGCTTCAAGAGTCATCTTGACATCCAAAAAAATGGGAGTCGGCAAAGTTCGAACACAAGGCCATAGACACGGGTGCGACTTCCAACCCGACGTGCCTACGTTTAATTTGAAACCTTGCTCTAAAGTTTCATACACGACCAACTCCTTTCCTCAAATCGGCTTCAGACTCCCCATTCCCAGTCCAAGTCCTTGCTTTGAGGCAGATGCCCCTGTTTTGCTAACAGTTTCAAGTACAGTGCCCCACTGGTGGTAGAAGTAAACCAGAGAATCAAAGAGGCTTCTTGGGGTCTGTTTTACCTCAATACAGCATTTTCTTTGACCCTACAAAGGCTCTACTCTGGGGCCTCCTAGCAGCATAGAGCCAATCCGGGGTTTTCAAATAACCCTAAACAAGAGTACAGGCTCTGGCACGTCTAACCAAAGGGGAAAGGCTTTTAGAATGGGTTTGGCGATGGGCTGGGTGGGTCAGCCATGGACAAAGCACTAGCCATATCTGAAGAGACTCATCAGCATAAAGTTGACCACGAGCTAAATTTTTTTTGGCCCCTCCTAAACTCATGAAGACCTAAGATAATATAAATAGTAAAGGAAGAAATTAGAGATGAGATCCCTCAGATAAATATCACACAAAGAGAAAGGTCATCAAGTAGTACACCATAGCACATGACTGGCACATAGCACCTAGTAAATGTTTGACTGACTTATCTATCACATACCTTAAAACTTAAATTTACCTTGGCTATAGGCTTGGCTTGGGATACAACCCAGTCTAAACAAAGGAGTTCACAATATAAAACAAGCAGTGAAAGCAGGAATGCATTGGTACTGTAAAACAGATAAGCTCTTAAGAGTATGATGAGAAATGAGTATAATGGGAAAGCTTTTACTCTTGTCACTCCATAGTAAAAAGTTTATATCAGAGAGAAACACTATGGATGTATGATATTACAACCTTATTAGAAACTACTTTTAGGTGTAGTAAGCACCATACAAAAAACGCTCCAAATGATAACCACATGGCTTTTACTTGCCTATTAGATTACAAGGTCCTTAAGTGTAGAGGGACCATTTCATTTTTGTATCCCCCAATTCGGGCACATTGGTAAAGTACCTGGCTTAACAAATGTTTGTTGGGCAGAATATTTAATGGAGAGAAATAAACACTGTTTCTGGGGAAGTTAAGAGGTCCTGAAATGGTAGAAAGGTGAGCATTGAACCACTGGAAATAGATCTGGTCAGATGTATAGTGGGAGGTTGTTGTAAGTAACAGTTTTAACACTGAGGAGAAGCAAGAGGGGGCAGATGGTCAAGATGGAGTAGAGGGAAAAAGCAGGACGACTTGGCTGGAATCTGAAGTTTGGGGGAGTTGATGAGAGGAGGAAAAAGAACTCCAGATGGGTACTAGCTGTTCTCCAGTTCTTTGGAGAATAGAACACAATTAAATTCTCTGAAACAGCAACAAGAGGCAGTCAAGATAAAGGATTTCCTAACTATGGTGAGGATTAATGTTTGGAGCTGGGGGGAGTGTAATAGACTATATTACATAAAGACTGAAATTTTGTTGCCTGAAGAATTTTTAAAATTAGATTTCTGTCAGAAATGGTTTTAAAAAAGCTTTGCTTAGAAGCAATGGGATAGACTATATAGCCTATAGCTTATATGTAAAATTATTAGGATCCACTAATTCAGGGAATTAGAGAAGGAACAAAAGCTGTATTATTTTTATAACTATTAAATATAAAACAAGAAGCACCATTTGAAATCCAGAACTGTGATTTCATTGGTATGGGTAACCCCCAGTGAAAAAACCCCCTTAACCAATGCAGATGGGCAACTGTTCTGAAACCTATAGTCTCAAGAGAGTTTCCCTGAACCATTAAGAGGAATAGCTGACTTGCCCAGTCACAAAAAGAGCATGTACATCAGAAGCCAGATTTGAACCCAGGTCTTTCTGACTCAGCTCTATCTGCTTTAACATACTGCCTTTCAGCAAAATATTCAGGAAAAATTAATCTCCCAATTAAAGTTAAAGCCTGAGGACCACAGTTAGGGAGTGGAAGGAGGTGGCAGGGAAGGAGAAGATAAGACAGAGAAGGAGGCTTGGAAAAGGCCAGGACTTACACATATATTTTCCCAGGCCCTTCTTGTCAAAGAAAAAGTGGTTTTGGTCATATGGAGGGAAGTAGAGGCTCATCATGTTAATTCTTAATCAGAATCCCCCAAGCTTACTAGAGGTACTTTCCATATATCCCTCTTGCCCTAATTCTTTACTTCTAACAAAATCACTGAAAGATGTTTGGAGTGAGGCCAGTATCCACCCACCCCATCCTTCCAGTTGTAAATGCAGAAGTCACAAACCCTGTTCAGTCCTCATTAAACTTCTGGATTTTATTTTTTAATACGACCATTACATATTACACAAAAATAAAAGTCAAATGAACCCAGTATTTATAAATTATTAAATAAAAATACATGAATATATATTTATATTTATAGAGCTTTTTTCTTTTCTTCTAAACTAACCAAATCCGTTCTCGCATTGTTTTCTGACTTGAAAAAGAAAAATAATGTATGTCCTGGCAGAAGTGGGGAGTGGGATAAGCACTCTCAGGACCTAGCTGCCCCACCTCCACTCCTCCCATGGCCTAAGCAAAGCCTCCCACCTGCCCCTATGGGCTCTTGGGAGCAAGAAACACTCCCCTCCCAACCTCTCCACCAAGTTTACCCTTTAGAAAATGGCAATTAAATGTGTTTCCCCCTACTTTTAATGAAATGGACTTAAAAACAGGGAGTCACACTCAGCCTGCTTGGCTAAGAGACAACCCCCGGGAACTGAATAGCCCCAAATAGAAAAGTCCCTGGTTTTCTGAAGGAAAGATGTTAGGGGCTTCCACTGCCCCCAGAAGGAGTGTCTGGCCAAAACTGCCCTCTGTGGTCTCAGGCAGCCATGCTTTCAGAGACCAAGTCTGAGCATCCTCCCCTTAAACCAATAACTCCTGCCTCCCATCCAGGAGGAGGAGCCTCAGAGCAGTGCGTTTTTTTGTCCTTCTGACCATGGTTCCTGGTACCTCTGTTATTAAAGACCCCTAAGGGAGCTAACAGGGGCCACAGGTTAGGAGTCAGTGGTAGAGGGTGGGGGAAAGAGCTGCGTTGTAAGGGTAGAGGAGCACAAGCTCCAATTGTGAGCTGTTAGTTGGTCTGGGTTTGTCACTGTCAAGTCAGTGTTAACTGTCCTCTCCATGCTAACCAACTGTGACTGACTCAGTGCTTTCCAGCTTATGATACCATCTCACCCAGTACAGTCTCAGCAGAATGTCTGTCACTTCCCCTACAAATTCCTCTAAGGAACACAGCTTTCAAAAGCAAAAGTTTGGATTAAACACCTGAGGCCAAGATTGGTCCCACATTCTAGAGCAGCGCAACTAAGTTGCCACATTCTGGGACCAAGTAAAAGTCTCTACCCAGAAGAGCCAACTGTGTTCTAGATGAGCAAGTCAGTGCTCTAGATCACAGGCAGGGTTCTAGAGCACAGCATGTCTGGAAACAGCATTTAAGAGCAGCAATTTTAGCACCATGGAAAGTGCAGCAGCAAGGTCTGGCTCAGGGCCATGCATCCAGAGGAAAGGAAGAGCTCCTTCCTTCAAAGAAAGAGTTATTTCTGGATCCATTTGTGGGTTACAGAAATCCAGCATTCTCACACTAAGAGATGCAGACATTTAACACCCATGCAACCAGCCTGGCTTCAAAGCATACATAAATGTTTCTAGATCATGGTATGCACTCTAGAACCCATACACCTGGCCTTTGATCTAGCAGCAGCAATGCCCACCACATGGAATGGGTTGGCTTCTAGAGTATACCCTACCCCCACCCCTGAGTTCAGAGCTGGGAATGTCCCTCTCAAGGCATAAAGACTCAGTTTCACTGAGGGTTAGTGTTTAGTACACAGAGCTATGTTCTAGATCAGCATTTGTGTTCATACTTTCAAAAAGGGAAATTTCAACCCCAATTTAGTGTTTAAATTTGGGTAGAGAGGTCCCAGAGATAGGGAACCTTTCCAGGCACCACTGTGCCCCAGTGGGAAAAGGGGGACAAATGGTAAAGTGTCCTTCCCTCCCAAAGCTCCTTAGCTCTGCTTTGTCCAGAGCCCTAGAAGGAGCAGCAGCAAGTACTAAAGGCATGGGGAAGGGGCTAATGAGGGAAATGAGAACAACTACAAAACTGAGCCATCTCAACTAACACACACTGCCCTCTTCCCCCAAACCCTGCTTACTACTTTCTACAGACCAGCCTCGAAATTCTCAGTCTATAGTGTCCCTACCCCCTACCCCCAGCACTGGGGCAACCCAGGGGAGATCTAACTCCTCCTGTTCATTGCTAGGGAAAGTTATTTTTCCTTGAGGAAGAATTCCATCACACCAGGTACACAAAGCTCACAAGTGCACACATACACACACATCCAAGCACCCCACTTGTAACACCCACTTCTCACTGCACACTGAGAACCCCAGGATACCCACAGCCACTCCAAAGAGCCTACAACTTTCTCCCCCAATTTTACCTATCCAACAAAGACTTCACCTTTCATATATTTTTACTGTACTCCCTGGATAAGTCCACCACCCCCTAGGGTTGCAAATCCCACATTCCCTAGAGGGTAACCTTTCATTACTGCTCAATTTATGGGTATTGTCCTCTAAAACCCACCCAACCCAGGCCCCAACCCTGCTGTGACTCTTCCTGTCTTACACACATTGACTTTCCAGATGTGTCTTCCACATTTCCTTTGGCTCAACCTTCCAAACTCCTGCCTGACATACAAAGTTCTCTTATTCCCCCCCAACCCCTCCCCTCCTCCCCCATTCCATCCCCTTTTAACCCTGTCCCTTCCCCATTCATCCATCCCACCTCTCCCAAGGGGTTCTCTCCATTCTAGCCTACTCTCTCCTTCCCACAGCCACTCTAGACCCAACACTGGGCTGAGTTCTCACTTGCTGGCAAAGAAGGCCCCCACAGTCACCAGAGCCCCCAGTGCCACAGCCCCTGTTAGCACTGTTCGCACTGAGGCCCAGTTCCCCTCCCGCAGACGCCTTGCCTCCTCCAGGGCCCCATCCCCGTACAGAGCCGTGAATTCCGCCTGTGGGAGAGAAGGGAAGTGGGGAAGAGAAAAAGGAGAAGGAAGAAAGGGATGTTAGGAGAGGAGATGGAGAGAAGGGGAGGGGAAGAATTCCAGTTCCATCTAAACTGTGGCTGTATCCCATGTCCCAGCTCCAGTCTTGCTTGGTGTCCCTCGTAAACCTTGCTAAAATTCCCTGCCTTGTGTGCACCCCACATGTTTCATCTTTGAAAAAAAAAATCCTTCTCAAAACTAAGCTCTTACACAGGTTTCTTAAGCTAACTCTCCACCATTCTGGCCACAACTCTTGCCCCACTGCCCCTCAGGATTTATGTTTAAACTTAGACATGGATTACCTTGGACCTCTCTTTCTTGCATGTATTCTTTACGCTTTTTCAGGTGTATTTATTCTGTCTCCCCCTTTGGATTATAAACTTTTTAATCATGGGGACTTCTATATTTTCCCAGAGTGCCCAGAACTTCATACTGTACACAGTAGTGACTCCATAAATGTTGACTAACATCACTTCTCTCCACCCAGATAGCCTAACTCTACCCAAACTGTTGCTCTTCCCCCACACCCTAGATTTACCATGCAAAACCAACTGCCTTCCCATCCCATCAAAGACCAACCTCCCTATCACAACTGTTCCCCCTCCCCAAGTGAGGCAAGCTTTTCTGGGGAATGTGCAGTTATAGTAGAAGAGGGAAGCCTCTTACCCAGCCCCCGCTGCTGTGGATCCAGTCTGCCAGCTGGGTCTCAAGGTAGGTCACCATCCAGTCTTGCACCTGTCCCACCAGTGGCTCCATCTCTTTGTTGACGCTCTCTGCACAGAGCGCTGCCCCAAAGACGAAGAATGCCACAAGACGGCCCCAGTTGGGCCCCCCCTGGAAGAGCTCATCTGAGACCTGGGTAAAGCGCTGTTGGGCTGAACCAGGAGTCACATGCAACTGAGCGGCCAGATCAGAAAATGTGCGTCGGAAGCGGGACTCAAACTCATCTCCAGCGGCTCGCATGGCCCGGTGCAGGGGCTCAGTTGTAGGGCCCTCTCCTGGGCCAGTTCCACAGGCATAGCCCTTCTGCCTTAGCTTGTAACCCACAAAATCTGCCACCAGGGCTCGAGTATCTGGGGCTGAGGCTGGAGTCGCCATCTGGGTGGCTATAAAAGGCAGAGAAGAGAATGGGACATGAGTGATGTTCCACTATAG